>NC_064822.1:121655912-121958943 GCF_024166365.1 Elephas maximus indicus
CTACGTCATTGGACATTGCAAACAAAATCTTACTCAAATGAACAACCAAAAAAAAAAAAAACCTCACAATTTTTATTACATCAAAAGAATTTTAATATTCCTCAACAGTATATATGAGCTTGACTAAAAGTTAGAAATCATTTTTTAATATAATCACAAAAATCTTAGGTTTCCAAAGCATACATATTAGGGGATAGTTTTTCACAGTACCATGAATATATGTTTGAAAAATGGAAATATGCCTTCCTAGTAGCAAAACACACACACATTTATTAGAGAGTATTGTGTTATGTTTTAAGCTAAGTGATAAATGATATATAAAGCATCAGATAATACAAACAATATTTACATCAAATGATCAAATATTAGAAGGGATATAACAGGAAATGACAGTAATGGACAATATGAAAATAAGAGTTCAACAACAGTAAAATAACCAAATTTATTAGTTTAAATATATCTAGCTCCCCCTAGCTCCCCCTAGCTCCCCCTAGTTTTCAAAAGTATTTAAAATGTAGTCATATTTTTAAATAGCGTCTTTATAATAAGAAATTGAAGAATTCTTCTAACAAAATGATTAAAGCACTTCCCTAATGGAGTTTTCAGCAAACTACTATAATTACCATCATATCCTATTCAACCCCCATATCAATCAGGGTCCAATCAGGAGACATAAACTTCTAAGTAAATTTGATCAGGGGAGGTTTAATATAAAGAAATAAAACCTACTGTCTTAGGCTGGGCTCTCCAGAGAAGAAAAACCAGTGCTATACATAAATATATATATATATAGAGAGAGAGAAAGACAGACAGACAGGCAGAGGGATTTATATAAAGGAAATGGCTCATGTGGTTGTAGAGGCTAGAAAGTCTAAAGTTCGTGGGTCAGGCTGGAGGCTTCTCCTGACTCGTAGCCACAGGTGCTTGCTAACCCAAGATTGGGAGGTCTAAACTGCTAGCTCAAGTCCCAAGTCAGATGAACAGAAGCCAGTTGTAGGATCCAGAGCAAGCAAAAGCCAGCACGTCTTGCCAGAAAGTTCACCTATATTGGATGCAGACCACACCCCCAAGGAAACTCCTCTCCAACTGATTGGCTACTCACAACAGATATTATCATGAATAGCATTATAGAGGTGATTACATCATTAAAAAGCTGCCAAAATACACCACTGAGAAACATAGGCCACCCAGGTCACATACAACTTTAACCACCACAGCTACTTACAGACAATTAGCTGCTAAGCTACTGGCGGGTATAAAGAAAACTCTGAAGAATACACTAGAGCTGAGGGAGAGTACCCAAGGGGAGAGGCCATGTTGCCCTGAGCCAGAGCTACTCCACAGTCAGTGAACTGAGGCTCCCGGGCAGGGAACTGTCCCCTGGATGTGAATGAAATTCAGTGGGAAGCTGTCCCTGGCACAGTGCTAGTGAACTCATTGGGAAACTGGTTGAGTTCCTACAGAACTCACCAGGAAGCTACAGTGGGGTACCCAGGGAACTATCCATGAATCTACCCATAGGCAGGGGGGAGAAGGGTAGGTTCATGGAGGAATGGGAGAGAAGCAATGAGGAAATCACAAGAAAGATCCCCGCATGCCAGGAAGCCAGTTGGGGCACCTGAGGAACTTGCAGTGTCGCTGCCTAAGTGCTGCTTCCACTGGGTACTTTACATGCCAGCCTAGCATCACAAGTGCCAAAGAAGAGCACAGTAGAAACAGGAAGACAATTCCCTTCCTCCAGCAATGTCCCTCTCATGCCCTCTACTGGCACAGTTTAACATTGTGCCAGCTGGCAAGCAAGAAATCAGTACCACGAAACCAAAAAAAAAAACATTGCCACTGAGTCGATTCTCACTCACAGCAACCCTATAGGACAGAATAGAACTGCCCTATAGGATTTCCAAGGAACAAGTGGTAGATTTGAACTGGTGACCTTTTGATTAGTAGCCAAGCTCTTAACCACTACACCACCAGAGCTCCTCAGTATCACAAGCAGGACTCAAACCCATTGCCTTTGAGTCAATTCTGACTCATAGCATCCCTATAGGACAAAGCAGAACTGCTCATAGCGTTTCCAAGGAGCACCTGGTGGATTCAGACTGCTGACCTTTTTGGTTAGCAGCTGATCTCTTACAGTAAAACTGCCCCCTAGGGTTTCCAAGGCTGTAATCCTTATGGAAGCAAACCACCACATCTTTCTCTCATGGAGCAGCTGGTGGGTTTGAACCATCGACCTTTTGGTTAGCAGTCAAGTGCTTTAACCACTGCACCATCAGGGTTCCTTATAAGCAGGACAGTGAAGGGTAAACTCATAGCTGAGAGATAGTAAAATGATATCAGCACACAACCCAACCTCTAGTATTGTTCATGTTAAATTACCAAAGTTTGCAGTTCTAGTCTCGAACTGATTGTTGTGTTACAAGGGCTTTCATAACTAAGTTTGATGAAAGTTTGTTACAAGTAAATTGTATCTAAAAAGGAAGCCCTGGTGCCATAGTGGTTAAGTGCTACAGCTGCTAACCAAAAGGTCGGCAGTTTGAATCCACCAGGCACTCCTTGGAAACTCTATGGGGCAGTTCTACTCTGTCCTATAGGGTCACTATGAGTTGGAATTGACTCGATGGCAACGGGTTTGGTTTGGGTTTTATATCTAAAAAAAACCGTTGCTATGTAGTCAATCCAGACTGACGACAATCCCATACACGTCACATTAGAATTGAGCTCCATAGTGTTTTCAGCAGATGATTTTTGGAAGTAGATTTCCAGGTCTTTCTTCCAAGGTGCCTCTAGATGGGCTCAAACCATGAACCCTTTGGTTAACAGATAAGCACTTAATATGTGCACTACCCAGGGACTCCAAACTATACCTAGAGATTTACTTTTCTTTCAAGATCAGTTTCTAAGAAACTTAAAAGCCTAGAACCTCAGTAGCCTTCCAAAAACACTAGTGGCAATGACCTCCTCGGAGTTAACATTTCTTGAATGCTTTGAAATAAAACTGAGCACATAATCACCGTTACTATATCAGTATCAATGCATTATTAAGGAATATGTTTAATAAAAGTAATTATTTCTCATAGCTATCAAAACTATCTCTAATATATAACTTGGTTGTATCAAAGTAATTCATTTTCATTTTTAATAAATTCCAAATAAATTAAAAAATATATAATTCTTGTTAAAACCCATCCTTTTGCCCCATTCAAAATATTTGGAGAAAAATCCTTAAAGCAATAGAAGAATTTAATGCTCTTCAAAAAATCTCATTTAGTATAGGAATGTTTAAAGAAAAAAAAAATCAGCCACTTTTATAAAAAAAATTTTATAGACAATTATAATTGGAAATGCTTTTTATTTGGTGTATTGAATGACTGAGGAGAGAAGTGGTTTCTAAAAGTCTCTGGTACTACTGAAGTCTAAATAGCTAGCAATACATAAACATAGACCTTTACCGCCTCTCTGCCAGAAGCAATGATTGAAAGCAAACAACCTCCGGGTCACAATAAAGAGCCAACCTTCCTAGTAATCTTTCCATTGAACTCAATTTAACACCTTCTTATTAATCATCTAACACATCTGAACGAATGAACCTACTGACACCATTTGTTTCACAATTGGCGCATTTGATAAAAGGGAATTATTTCCTTGCTCAGTATTTGAGAGGATAATGGAATCTATAATGGCCCAAAGTACTGTAGTCTATCTTATTTATAGAGAAATTCTAACATAAACATGTGTATAAATGTACAGTAAAACATACAGGTTATTTCTTTGCACTCTGTATAACCATTCAATGTTCTTTCACATTGTGTGGTTCTACATGGTATGTGAACACTAAGTTAAAAAAAAAAATTTTAATCTACAGCAAATAAAAACTTGGATATTTATAGAGTATTTTCCTCACAAAATGCAAAGTGCATTCAAATGACTATCTCATTCATACTATAAACTGAACAACCATACACTCCATTAATGGTGAAAAATCTAAGAGACCAAATGAACAGAAGAAAGAATAGGCCCCCATTGCTTGGACCACTCCCTACTTCCAATGCGGTAACATGCCTCCATATAACACTAGTCATAAGGAAGAAACACAGCCCCTGTTACTTATGAGCTGGCTCAATGCAGTGCCTATAACATTGCCCAGTGTGACGACAGACCCACTAATGAAGGTCACTTTACAAAAGTCAGGCCAGTCACATATTCTTTCAGTATATGAGCCAAACTTTTGTAAACTGCCAATTGTAGCTATTGTTGTTAGTTACCATGGAATTCATTCTGATTTATGGTGACCCCATGCACAACAAAATGAAATGCTGCCTGGCCCTGCACCATTCTCATGATTGGTTGCAGACTGTATGGGTTGGACCTAGTCTGTCTTAATCTGGAAGCTCTGCTGAAACCTGTTCAGCATCATAGCAACACTCAAGCCTTCACTGACGGACAGTTGGTGACTGTGCATGAGGTAACTTGGCCAGGAATAGAACCAGGTTTCCCTCATGGAAGGTGAGAATTCTACCACCAAACTACCAATGTCCCCCATAAGCTGCTAATACAAAAAGAGAATGACATCAAAACTCCTGAGGTCTTGGCAGCACTTCTACTGCAAAGTTTGCTGTATAAAGGGTATAAATGTAGAACCAGTACAGATGGAATTGGAATTCTGAGTTCCTCTGAGTTATTTCTTCTCCCTTAATAAAGGCCAAGGTACCTACTTACCATTACCAATATTGTCTTCTAAATGCCAGGAAAATGCAAATTCTAGTGAATGCTCAAATCCCAACCAATCACAATTAATTAACTGAATTTCTGTGAAGCAGTGTGACCTAAACGATATGGGAATTATGTCATCCCAAGGCAAAGCTAAGTGATGGAAAAGTTCTTTCCAAACCCAGTCAAAACTGTCATTCCACCTACAAGATTCTATTTACAATGCAGAAACCCTGTAAGTCATTGTCAGGACCAATCACCTCAGGCTTTCTGAGAACTCTGACATTCCCACACTGACTGAATGGTCACCTGAATAAGGTGGAACTGTAAGCCAGTCTTGGTTATTCATGGGCTAGTATGTGAATTAACTAGGTTCTGGAGGCTTCACCCAGTTGCTACATTAAAAAAAAGAAGAGAAAAAGCTCACTGGGTAAAAATTTTAATTGCAATTACAATTCTTCCAAAGACTTCCATATCTAATATATCATCAAATCTACATACCCACTTCAATCATACAAGCAAAAGGTAAGACGTTAAAAAAAAAAAAAAGTGACTATAATTAGTGACAGATAAATCTGGCAAAATGATCCTAATATTGAACCTTTTTTTTTTTTTCCTCTCCAGCATATGCTCTTCTCGTCCATACGGCTGATCTTCCTCCCTCCCAACATATCTTTCCTAGGTAAAGTCTTGTTGTTAGCAAACTAAACTAGTCATAAAAAAAAAAATTAGTCATAACAGTGGTTAATTTTAAGTTTAGATAGTATTGACAAAAGCTGTAATCTTTCAGAAGGATATTTACATTTTAGGACTTCAGTTCAATTTTTGGTGTTGGTCACTCCATGTGATACATCAGGTTATAGTGGACATTTCTGTGTACAACTTCAGATTCTCTCAGCCTCACCTTTTAATCCAGTCACTGCAGCAATTACAGCTTCTATGAAATTTGACCAATTTTTAGCAGGTAAAAGCTGAAAGTCTGTTTCCTCATCTCAATACCAATTTCCTTCTTATCTTCTGTCCTGAGGATTCTATAATTCTTCGTTGTAGAGCACCAACTAAAATCCTCTTATTCATATGTGCGAAATGACATTTTGTTTGGAAAGAGAAGTAACCCCAAGTGAGAATATATATAGATTTCTGGGAAGTGGTCAGTGGTCTTATCATCTGAATAGGTGGCTGAAAAGAAAAGAGTGGAAGATTAGAAACAAGGAGGTCTGGGTAGAGATATACAGGCGGAAAGATGGGAGTTGGCACACAGTGTGAAAATGCTCGTATCACCGGAAAGCACGCATCATGGAAGAGGCACTAAACAACCAAGTAGACAAAATAACTAGTCAGCCTTGATCATAAGCACCCTAGAACTGGCACAATGAGAAGATTAATGGAGTAGTCTTGGTGGCAGACATGGAAGCTATGTATGAACTCAACAGCATGTATTCTCCACTTAACCAAGGTCTCTCTAACTAACCTGACGTCAGATGGATCTTGGTTGAAAGCAGAGAATATCAGGAAGATGTTTATCTGTGTTCTATTGGCTACACAAGCGTATTTGACTGTGTGGATCATAACAAATTGTGGATAATATTGCAAATAATGGAAATTCCATACCACTTAATTGTGCTTATGAGGAACCTGTACCCAAACCAAAAGCCAGCCATTTGAACAAAACAAGGGGATGCTGTGTGGTTTAAAGTCAGGAAAGCTGTGCATCAGGTTTGTATTTGTTCACCATACTTATTCAATCTCTATGCTGAGCAAATAATCCAAGAAGCTGGGCTATATGAAGAAGAACACAGCATCAGGATTGGAGAAAGACAAATTAACAACCTACAATATGCAGATGACACAATCTTGCTTGCTGAAAGTGAAGAGGACTTGAAGCACTTACTGATAAAGATCCAAGACTACAGCCTTCGGTATGGATTATGCCTCAACTAAAGAAAACAAAAATCCTCACAACTGGACCAATAAGAAACATCATGATAAATGGAAAAAATATTGAAACTCTCAAGGATTTCATTTTACTTGAATCCAAAATCAATGCCCATGGAAGCAGCAGGAAGCAGCAAATCAAACAACACATTGCACTAGGCAAATCCGGTGCAAAAGACCTCTTTAAAGTATTGAAAAGCAAAGATGTCACCTTGAAGACTAAGGTGGGCCTGACCCAAGCCACGGTATTTTCAATCGCTTCATATGCATGCAAAAGCAGGACAATGAATAAGGAAGACCAAAGATGGATTGACACCTTTGAATTATGGTGTTGGCGAAGAATATTGAATATACCGTGCACTGCCCGAAGAACAAGTCTGTCCAAAAAGTGAATGATCAAATATGCTTCTCACAGCCCTGTCCAGTGGCAGGATTTCACTTCACCACCATGCTTTAGGTCCACTCCTGACAGGGTTCTAGTGTGGCAGCAGTCCATTTATGGTAGTGATCAAATATTGTGCTGACTCATCTGGTTACCAGACCCAAGCTTTGTTTTGTTTTATTTTGTTTTGTTTTTCCTTCCTCTCCATCAGTTTGACGTAAGAAATCCCACGTAAGGACAAAGAACTAAATTGAAAAAGGGGTTTCGATGGAAGAGGGTGTGTTGTATGGAAATCAGGGCCTCTTGTTCACGTGATGTCTTTGTAATTTCTGGATTTGTTTGGACACAAATCTAAATAGACCATTTCCATTGTTCAATGAATTCATGTTGAGCATATCCACTTTTATGATTTGGGGAATATTGTCATACCCAGTTCCTAATGGGTTTTTCTGGCCACATAAATCAAATGTTGCTTCATTATCAGGAGTTCAGTCTTTATTAGTAATAGCATGATAGGATTTTTTTTTTTTTTTTTAATGTGAGAAGTTCTTTGGGAGAGGAGGCCTGGTCTTTGTCCAGAATTCTAGTGGTATGTCATGAACCTTTCCTATCCTGGCTTGTCAGAAACTCTAGTATCTTCATCCATCATAGATGCTGTTATGGATTTAATTGTGTCCTCCAAAGATGTGTTGTAAATCCTAACCTCTGTCTCTGTTTTATAATCCCATTTGGGAATGGGTAGTCTTTGTTATGTTATGTTAATGTATCATGATTATTGTCAGGTTTGTCTTGAGTCAATCTCTTTTGAGATATAAAAGAGATTACACAAGCAACCAAGCAAGCAAAGATGGGTGAAGATAGATGCCAAGCAGCACGGAGATCTCCAAGGAACCAGGAACACAAACCTAAACATCACAGAGGCCTAAAACAGTAAGGTTACAAGAGCTAAGATAAACAAATCTTGGTAATAACCATGTATTTAGACCTGTGAGAGAGGGACCAAAGTGTGAGGATTTTTGTGTATCATGGCAGTGCTACCAGAGCAAGCAACAGATGGAAGGCCCTGAAAAACCAGATGGACAGAATGATCCAGCCAACCTCTTCTCTCAATCACTCCAGGACTTATACAATAGGCCCATGAATGGAATGGAGTTGGTGGCAGAGAAAGAGGTTATGCCTGAGACAAGGAGCATTGACTTCCTCTCACCAGGGTCGATGTAGCTACTGCCACTGATGAACACCCAATCTTCTCACAGTAGAGGTTAGTGAAGATCCCTCAATATGATATCATCCATCAAGGAGACTAGCCAACATCTTGGAAGCAAGTTGATTACGTGAATCCCTTCAACCATGGAAGAGATACCGATATATCTTTATCAAAACTGACACCCATTATGGATATGTGTTTGCCTTCCCTGCCCACAGTGCTTCTGCCAGCAGCACCTGAACTTAGAGAATGCCTCATCTGTTGATGTAATACCTATATACCATTTCCCTACTCAGATCTCTTAGAGTTATCCCACTAATGAAACACTTAACCAGCCAACATGCTGGTCAGGGATAAGGAATACATAAAATGCCTAATGAAGGAGGGTATATATTATTTACAGCCTCTGGATCAACTGCAGCAGTGGGGACTATTCTTCCAAAAGACCTCTATATTGAGTCCTTACAGGATTTATGGTTGACCACCAAGTTAAAGGGCACGCCAAGATATTTAAGATTTAACAGAGAACAAGGCATTACTTCAGAACCTCTCAGGTCTACCTCTTACTGAACAATTATAATATGACCAGTTTTGTGGAGAGACTTCAGTCTGGTTTTTATACTACAATTTGTCAATGCCTCACCTTAGGATTGTACTCCATATAGCTCCTGATTCCTATCTCAGGTCTTCTCTGATCTCCTACCATGGAATACCCAGGGTCACCCAGTCATCTCTCACACAGACACAGTCCATAAGTGTCAGAGGGTTAATGCCCACAGGACTATCCTTGACTATAGGGATTGGGAGAAAATAGATGAATGCTTTCACCTTTCATCCTCTTGGCAGAGGTTCTAAGACACACACCTCCTAAGACTCCTCAGAAGGTGCTATGGGGTTGAGCACCAGTCATCCATGATGGTTAACAACTCCATAAAGTATCTATGGTTATTTCTCCTTTTCTATTCAGTCCCCCTGTACGTGAACCTTACTCTATGGAATCATTTTTATCTCAGGCTCTGGTTTTAGGGGATCCAATTGAAAACATAGTTAGATTTGTTATCACTAAGTAAATCTTCTGTAAGTGTGCACTTAAAAAGTTCTCTTAGGTTGGTACTTTTTCACTTATTAAGCAATTTTAATGTTATCTGAGCATTTACAGATTATTGCTGATTATAAACAATAATAACTAGAATATAACAATAATATATGTTTATATATATAAATACTTATATAATAATATATATTTTTTAATATTATAAACCACAATAGCTCTTTGGACATATTCATGTAACTGAGAGATACGTAAAAAAGAAAGTAATCCATAATACCGTTACTAACAAATAACTCCAATTAACAGTTCTTTCAGGCTTTTTCTATATAGCACACACATATAAATGTACATACATGTTTTACAACAAAGAAAACAGATTATCCAATAGCTAATCTTTGAATGCTTTTTTTTTTTAACTTATGAAAAACATATTGGGAAACCCTTTCTATGTCAAAAAATAAAAGAAAACTTTATTACTTTAATGAATATAGCATATTCCATTTAAAAAAAATTTTTTTTTCATTAGGCTACCATAATTTCCACTGCTCATCTGTCAGTTTGTCAGACTGTGGTGGTCTTGCTGGAAGCTATGCCACTAGTATCTCAGCAGGATCACCCATGGTATATAGGTTTCAGCTAATCTTCTAGACTAAAACAGACTAGGAAGAAGGACCTCATGGTCCACTCCAGAAAATAAACTGGCCAGTGAAAGCCTTATGGATAGCAGCAGAACATTGTCTGATAATAGTGCCAGAAAATAGCCCCTCATTGCCTCATACAGTGCTGGAAGATAGCCCCTCAGGTTGGAAGGCATTTAAAACAGGACTGAGGATGAGCTGCCACCTAAAATTCAGTCAACCTTAATCACGTGGATGGAGTAAAGCTTTTGGGACCTTCATCTGCTGATATGGCATGACTCAAAATGAGAAGAAACAGCTGCAAACATCCATTAATAACTCGGAATGCACAAAGTATAAATCTAGGAAAACTGGAAGTCCTCAAATGTGAAATGGAATGCATAATGTTGACATCTTAGGCATCAGTGAGCTGAAGTGGATTGGCATTGGTCGTTTTGAATCAGACAATCGTATGGTCTACTATGCTGGGAATGACAAAATGAAGAGGAATGGCATTGCAATCATTATCAAAAATAACATTGCAAGATGAATCCTGAAGTATAATGCTGTCAGTGATAGGAGAATATCCATACGCCTACAAGGAAGATCAGTTACTATGACTATTCAAATTTATGCACCAACCACAAGCATCAAAGATGAAGAAATTGAAGATTTTTATCAACTTCTGCTGTCTGAAATTAATCAAACATGCAATTGAGATGCATTGATAATTACTGGTGATTGGAATGTGAATGTTAGAAACAAAGAAGGATAAGTAGTTGGAAAATATATCCTTGGTGATAGAAACAACACTGGAGGTCACGTGATAAAATTTTGTAAGACCAATGACTCATTCATTGCAAATACCTTTTCTCAACAACATCAACGGTGACTACACACATGAACCTCACCTAATGGAATAAGCAGGAATCAAATCAACTACATCTTTGGAAACAGACAATGGAGAAGCTCAACATCATTAGTGAGAAAAAGGATGGAGGCCAACTGTGGAACAGAACAACCATTTGCTCATATGCAAGCTCAAGTCGAGGCTGAAGAAAATTAAAACAAGTTCATGACAGCCAAAAAATGACATTAGGTTTATCCCATATGAATTTAGAGACCACGTAAGAATAGATTTGATGCATTGAACATTACTGACCAAAGACCAGACAAGTTGTGAGAGGACAGGAATTGGCGAAAAACAAAGCTCCAGGAATCGACGGAATACCAAATGAGATGTTTCAACAAAAAGATGCAGCACTGGAGGTGCTTATTCATCTATGCCAAGAAATTTGGAAGACAGCTACCTTGTCAACCAATGGAAAGAGATCTGTATTTGTGTCCATCCCAAAGAAAGATGATCCAACACAATGCAGAGTTTTTCTAACAATATCTTTAATAGCACACACAAGTAAAATTTTGCTGAAGATAATTCAAAAGTAGTTGCACCAGACTTCAACAGGGAACTGCCAGATATTCAAGCCAGATTCAGAAAAGGACATGTATTATATATAAATATTTATAGATATTCATCAGAAGAGGAATATCATTGCTGATGTCAGATGGATCTTGGTTGAAGGCAGAGAATACCAGAATGATGTTTACCTCTGTTTTATTGACTATGCAAAGGCATTCATCAGTATGGATCATAAACTGTAGGCAACATTGCAAAAAATAGGATTTCCAGATCACTTAATTGTAATCATGACAAAATTGTACATAGACAAAGAAGCAGTCATTCAAAGAGAACAAGGAGATACTGTGTGGTTTAAAACCAGGAAAGGCGTGTGTCAGGGTTGTATCCTCTCACCATACTTACTCAATCTCTGTGCTGTCCAAATAATCCATGAACCTGGACTATATGAAGAATTACATAGCATCAGGATTGGAGGAAGACTAGTTAACAACCAACAATAAGCAGATGACACAACCTTTCTTGCTGAAAGTGAAGAGGACTTGAAGCACTTACCGATGAAGATCAAAGACTTCAGTCTTCAGTATGGATTACACCTCAACAGGCTGAGGTGAGTAGCGCCTGAAGTCTTAAAAAACTGTAAGCGTCCATCTATGACACTCCACTGGTCCCACCCCATCTGAAGCAAGAGAGAATGAAGAAAACCAAAGACACAAGGAAGAGATTACTCCAAAGGACTAAAGGACCACAACTACCACGCCTCCATCAGAATCAGTCCAGCACACCTAGATGATGCCCAGCTCCCTCCACTGACTTCTCTGACAGGGATCACAATAGAGGGTCCCAGACAGAGCTAGAGAAAAGTGTAGAACAAAAATTTATCTCACAAAAAAAAAAAAAAGACCAGACTTACTGATCTGACAGGCTGGAGAAACCCCAGGGAGTATGGCCCCCAGACACCCTTTTAATTCAATACTGAAGTAACTCCTGAGGTTCACCCTTAAGCCAAAGATTAGATAGGCCCATAAAACAAACCGAGACTAAATGCGCACACCAGCCCAGGGGCAAGAACGAGAAGGGAAGGAGGTACCAGGAAAGCTGGTAATGGGGAGTCAAAGGTCGAGAGGGGGAGAGTGTTATACACAGGTTTGCAAAGAGTCAGAACCCACTGGATGGCAGCTAACAACCACAATGACAAACCAAAATTTAATGACTTACCTATTGATAATTAAGTTGTTTTCAATTTTATTTGTAAACAATATGCCAATGAATTTCCCAGGTAATGCACTTGTGCAAATTGTCTTATAATTTTCTTAGAATTTATGCCTATAATGGAATATCTGGGCAAAAGGATATATAATTTTTAAAATCTTAGATTCATATAGACATATTCACCTCAAGAGACATTACCATAATTTGCATTGCCACCAATGTTTCTCCTGCCTTCACCAGTATTACATAACAAAGTTGAAAGAATTTTATGCAACAATATCCCACTTAGCACTATCTCTCAAAATCAATCAATCAATCAGTTTCTCTATCTCTGTCTCTCTCTCTTAGTGCTTAACACTTGGAGATTATTTCAGTAATAGAAAAGGGTCACTAAACTGATTTCTAAGGTGGTCTAGTCCTTTAAAATGGAGGGCCCATTTAAAAAAAATGTTAACGACCTTGATGGATTTAATAGCTAACTTTGGGAGTTAAAAATAAAGCTGAAATGATTTATGAGTCCCTTTAGAGAGTTAGAATGAGATCTTGTGAGCAGAAGAAAACAGTGAGAAGAACGGGCATAGGCAAAGGAGAAAGACAAAGAATATATTCATGAGCAGAAGAGATGGAAGCAGCGGGAGAGAGAAAGAGACAAGGAGGAAGCACACAAGCATTAATACAAGAATGTCAAGTTTAAGAAGAAAGAGACTCTCTTCACAGGTGATGAGGAAGGGAGAACAAACAGGAATTTTAAAGAGGTACAATATAGACATCTGAAAAATCTTCAGTACAATCTATCATTTCCATTGTTGAACTGGAAAAGAAGAGGGAACTTGAGGTAATGCTAAGTCCTTCATCCCTTTGGTGGTGATTCCTGGTATTCTGTGAAATTTTCTAAAATGGTATATAATGGACAGATCTGGACCAATGGGATAACACTCAACCTGGGGTCCGAAGACAGGACTAAATCCATGTTCTGGTATCACTCTTTGGTTGGTAGTGAGAGAGTCATTTAAAGTCTTCTGACCTAAAATTTCTTCACCAGGGAATTCACAAATAGTATGGAACATTCTGGGTCATTGGACTGGTTAAGTAAATAATATCTGAAGGGGGGAAAAAAGATATGCACAATGACTGTCCCATAACAGGCACTCAACAGTTGTTTACTGATTCCAAAAAGATCAAAATCCATAGAAACACAATAGAGACAGCAACTCAGAATATAATATGTAAACCAACAGAAACTAGATAAGAAGGAAGTGAACAGATTTTACAACTCTTTAAAATAGGAACTGCCCAAATTATTTGACTCAGTCTCTTATTTAAAAAGTGATATGGCTGAACTTCTGTATAGAATAATATGTAATTAGAAACTTATTTAATAATTCCTAGGAAAAATATGCACAGTGGTTAAGAACTTAGCTGCTAACAAAAAGATTGCCAGTTTGAATCCACCGGCAACTCCTTGGAAACCCTATGGGGCAGTTCTACTCTGTTTTGTAGGGTCGCTATGAGTCGGGATCAACTTGACGGCAACGGGTGTTTTTTTTTTGTGGGTTTTTTTTTAGGGAAATATAAAGTTTCCTTTTTTCGGTGATTACCTTTTTCTCCCCAGATGCTTGAAAGGTCTATTTCAAGAAATATTTGACTACATAACATTAATATTATGAATTATTATAATTATTTGAATATATTTAAATATTAAGTTATTTATAAAGTACAAGCATTTTCTTTTTCTAAACTTTCTACATATTTGTCATTTTTATAATCAATCAGAAACGTTCAGAGAAAGTTGCTTAATTTTAATTACAATAATGCATCTGACATTGAAATGTATTGAATTACCTACAAAACTGCTAAATCTATCAATCTATTTCTTCAGAAGATATGAACTGACAGTACCTCTATAAATCTGTTTCTTCAGAAGATATTCAGAAGCCCTAGTAATCTAAAGTAAAAATATGTACTTAGAGTGTTTTTAAAATATGAATTATTGATCCAACTAATAGCTCCAAAGGAGCTATTAGTGTCCATCATTAACACTATATAATTAATAACTTTTTAAAGCAATGATTATTTGCCTAATTGGCCATAACAGTTGCTTTCGTAGAGTTATGGTATGTCATCTAATATTTAGTTAAAGGCTTTTTTAAAACTAAGATTATTGGTTCATTTACTGTCACAGAAAGGCAAGTAATCATTACTGCCACAACTGTCGGTGGATTGGAATGCAGAATTAATAGCTCCACACTTGCTCTGTGAAGTAATTTTCAACACTGCAACACCAAGATGTCAAAATAGAAACAAATTTACCTGTCGAGATGGCCTGAAACTTTGAGTATAAGGTGTAGCACACCCTCAGTGAATTACATCAATTTTCCTAACTTCCTAACTTTTCTCCCTCCCTTCCTTTATGTCCTCCCATCCTCTTTCCCTCCCTACCTCCCCGCTTCATTTTCTTTTTTTTAATTTATTAACAGTGATGCATGGACCAACTACTATGCTCCAGGTACAATCCTTGACCCTCGTACCACAAAGTTGAATAAAACCCATTCCCTTCTTCATATTCTGGCAGAGTAGAGAGAAAAGTTAATGAAAAGCTATAGTGTAGTGTCTTAAATGTTATGATAGATATGTGCAATGGCATCACAGAAAGATGTCTTCTAATTTCAGATGGAGGAGTCGGAGAAGGATCTTTCCAGGAGGTGATGGTATAGAAACAGCATTTATAGAAAGAATTCTATCTTAACAGATCTGGGGAAAAACAGTTATGTCTGTCCATGGCCCTTGGCAGGGAGTCCATAGGTGACTTATCTCTCTGTCCATCAAGTTAGTTGAATTTCCTTTTTTAAGGATTTGCCAGAAGTAAAAAAAAAAAAATTCTACTTCATCTCTTAATTAAAAACTTTGTTATATAAGACACTTATTGCAAAAGACTATCATACATTAAAAAAAAAAGTGGTTCCTATTTGTGGGAGTTTTAGTCAACTGTCAAGTCTTGTCTCCTTCAAACTACTACATGCCTCTCTGATGGTCCTGTATCTAAACTTTTTGGAGCTTAGACAAGAAATAAAAAATCAGAGCCTTGTGAACTGGAGGTGCAATAACATGTAGGTTGTCTATTGTTTCTGATCCTGATACACCCTACTGCCCATTTGTTTTAGTATTATGATTCTGTAGAAGGACTGTCACTCAAAAAATACTTGGTTTATTTACTCAATAATAAGTCTTCTCCGACTGCTGACAAACAAAAATGGGGTAGTGAATTCAGCTACTGACAAGAGTTGTGCTAGCAGGAACAGTCTGGAATTGGAGTTTCCATTGCAGTATTAGTTGTTATTCTAAGGGAGGGTGATTTGCTGAGTCACATCTCCAACATCAAGTTGGACTAAAAACCAGGCCCTCATGAATAAAAATTTTACTCTTTCTAGAGCAAAGATCAGAGTTGTATAGCACCCTTGAAATTTCTAATGGCAAAGTTCTATCTTTGGATTTTGTACATGTATTCATGTGATCAGCATTTGAAATAGACTTTAAGGAATACGACTGTGATTAGGCAGTACACTATATGCAGCCAAAAACTCAGAGTCTAATACATCAGAGAACTATAAGGACTTCACTTCATGACGTGTGTGCAGACGTGTTCATCTCTGGGATCTGTGCTGTGTACTTTAGGTACAAGTAGGGAGTGCTAGAACATGAAGCTGGAAATTAGAGAAGTGATGCATTGAACTGACTTAAATACCCAATTTTGGCATTTGGACTCTATCCTGGAGATAACAGAGATCAATCAAGAGCAGTTCTGGAAGAGAAGACTTGGTTTGGGGAAAATTTACTCTGGAAAACTTACACTTCAATAGGATATATGAATTGGGAAAGAATTTGAATGAGATTAGGCAAACAAGTATGGAGGTCTTAGATGTTGCTATAATTGAACCAAGAAATAGCCTGTGCTTGAATTAAGCAGTGCCGATAAGCATGAAGAAGAAGTGATAAGGAAACATTTGAGAGGTAAAATTGTTTTGTGATCAACTTACTATGGGTATGAATAAAAGGAAAGAGTCTGTGGTGAATCTTCTATTTCTGAGTAGAGCAACTGAGTGGGAAACATGGTCATTCAGAAAGACAGGAAAAACAGGAGTCAGTTTTTTGACTGGGAGAAGGGTGACAGAATAGATCATGCATTTATTTTTGGACATGTTGATTTTGAGGTGGCTGTTGTCATCTAGTTTATGATATCCAATAGGCAATGAGAAATATAGATGTGGGCCTGAGGGAAGAGGTCTGTAGTGAGAGATATTGGAGTCATAAATTTGAGTCATAAAATTTGAAGTCATAAATCGGAGTCATAAAACATGAACTTAAACTACGGGGGTAAAAAAGAGAATGCCATAGAGAGTATGCAGGATGAGAGCTGAGGATTGAACAGTTAGATCTATGGGGATGGGGGAAATGGTATAAGAGTAGCCCTGAAAGAGCCTGAGGAATACCTACCAAACGAGGAGGAAAAGGATCAGGGGAGATGGAGATTACAGAATTTAAAAGAACCTAGCTTTCAAAAGGAAGAGGTTAAATAGCAACAAGTAGTGTATAAAAATTATGTAAAAGAACACAAATTTAATAATTAGGAAGTGTGAAAAGTTGGGCAGAATGCTGAACAGAGTCGCTAGATAAGCATGAACTGATTAAGGAAATACCCATGACAAGCGTAGTCATAGTTTATATAGTTCATACTTTATATGAAAGAAAGTAGAGAATAAAGGCTGTAATCACAGGGAGATGCAGAATCTACAGATGCAGGATAAAGCGAAGGTTGTTTGGTTTAAATTTGTTTCATCTTGTACTGTTTTTACTTTTTTTCTTTATTTTTATTTTTTATTGTACTTTAGATGAAGGTTTACAGAGCCAACTAGCTTCTCATTAAACAATTAATACACACACTGTTTTGTGACATTGGATCCCAACCCTAAGACATGTCAACACTCTTCCCTTCTCGACCTTAGGTTCCCCATTACCAGCTTCCCTGTCCCCTCCTGCCTTTTGTCTTTGCCCCTGGGCTGGTGTGCCCATTTAGTCTTATTTTGTTGTATAAGCCTGTCTAATCTTTGGCTGAAGGGTATCTTGTACTGTTTTAAATGGAAGCTACTTCTCAGTCTATGTTATGCTTAGAAGTGAGTCAGTAAAGGGAGGGGGTTGAAGATTAAGAAAATATAAGGTATAATTACAGAAGAACAGTGGGCTTCTGAAATATGGATGGTGTTATTAGTCTACAATAGAAAAAAGAACAATTTTCCTGCTAAAATGGTGGGAAAGAAAGACAGGAAGTATTATAGAGTGACATCTGGGAGTAAACGACAAATAGCCTCTTCTAGGAGACAGACTAGAGGAATAACCACAAGGGTTCAAATCTCAGCTCCATTGTCTGAGAAAGTTACCTAAGTCCTTTTCAGCCTCCATTTCCTATTCAAAAAAATGGGGTGATGTGGAATTAAATGAGATATAGCAAGTGATTAGTACATTTCATAGTAAGTGCTCAATTTATGTTAGAAGCTATTATTTTCTTTAAGAAAAAACAATAGAGACAATCAACCCATTGGCACTGAAGAGGTCAGCTGTACAGTAGTGGTTTACTGAATGAAGTGGAGATTTAGAATGGCTTATGTAGAAAATGGGGGAAGTGGCTGACTACAAGAAATGTCTCATGGCATTTAGAATTTTGATGCATGAAGTTGGGAGACCAGTAATGCCATTTTCCCAATCTACCAGGCTCAAACATCTACTTATTTTGCAGTTTCTCTTCACCTTCTTCCCCCATGCCACTCTTGAATTCAACAGCTTTAATGGTTCTCTGTACCCAAATTTTATTCTTTTAGCCTGTATTTTTCAAGCAGCTTCTATATGGCAGGCACTGTTCTAGGCTCAGAGGATATAGCACTGAACAAAACATATAAAAATTTCTGCCCCCATGGAGTTTCAGTAAAGAGATATAATGAGCAAGATATATTAGTAAAGTATATTGTGGTTGTTGTTAGTTGTCGTTGAGTCAATTCTGATGCATGGCCACCTTATGTGTACAGAGTTTGAAGTAACTGCTGGGAAAAAAATAACACAGGGAAATAGAAGCAAACTACAATGTTAGATAAGATGATAGGGATGGTCTTACTGAGAAGGTGATAGTTGAGAGTTGGGTAAAGACCTGAGGGTGGTGAGAGGTCAAGTCATGTGGATAATTAGAGGAGTGGTGCAGTGATTAAAGCACTCAGCTGCTAACCAAAAGGTCAGCAGTTCAAACCCACTAGTAGCTCTGTGGGAGAAAGATGTGCCAGTCTGCTTCCAAGATTTACAGCCCTGGAAGTTCTATGGGGCAGTTCAACTCCGTCCTATAGGATTGCGGTAAGTCAGAATCGACTCGACAACAATGGTTTGGTTAGGTTTTTACACCAAGCACAGATAACAACAAATACAAATATCTTGAGGCTGATACATGCCTATCATGGCCCAGAAACAATAAGGTCAATGTGGCTGAAGCAGAATGAGTAAAGTGGTAGTATGGTAACAGAGCATTGTAAAGATGTACTTTTACTCTAAGTGAGTTAAGAAGCTGCTGACTTACTCTTGGTGTTAAGTTCAACAAGTGGTGAAAGAGAAGCAGGGAGACCAGTTAGTAGACTAAAACAATACCCAGGCAAGACATGATGAGGAAACTCTTCTGCTACCAACTTGAACAAAGTTCAAGAATAAATTGGTAGCAGAAGAGTTTGTGAGAAGTGGGTGGATTGTGGGTATAATTTGGAGGCAAAGTTAAGTTCAAGGTTTATCAGTTTCTTAGTGGTATTTTGATGCCCTTCTCTCTGGCTGCTGCACATGGCTATCATTTGGTTCTAAACATGGAGGCAGAAAACAGATATTAACTATTCACGGCCCTCCCAATTTCTCCAAAATTTCCCTCTGTTTATTTCTCAAAATGCCAATATAAGAATAAATTTCAGAACAATGACAATGTATTCAAGTAGCTGATTCTGAGGTAAATGTTCATGGTTTCGTCTCAAAAATAATATCTAATATCTTGACTTTTTATAACTAAGAACCTCTCCTAACCTCAGTTTTCCAGCAATGGAATTAGGATATTAATGTCTGCCTCTCAAAATTTATCCAAAGGATTACTAGGGCCAAAACTGAAAACATATTCTATAAAAACGTCATTTATTACTTTTATCACTTCTTATATATGAGCATTTTATAAAGAAGGACTTACCCTTTTCAGTTTTTCACTCCCCCATAGTGATCATGAGCATGTTGAAAGATGGATAATGAATAAGGAAGACCGAAGAAAAATGGATGCCTTTGACTGCCAAAGAAGGAACAAACCTATCTGGGAAGAAGCACAACCAGAATGCTCCTTAGAAGCAAGGATGGCGAGACAACATCACACATACTTTGGACATGTTATCAGAAGGGCACAGTCCCTGGAGAAGGATATCATGTTTGGTAAAGTAGAAGGTCATCAAAAAAGAGGAAGACCCTCAACAAGATGGATTGACACAGTGGCTGCAACAATGGGTTCAAGCATAACAACAATCATGAGGATGATGCAGGACTGGGCACCACTTTAATCTGTTGTGCATAGGGTTGCTATGTGTCAGAGCAGACTCAACAGCACCTAACAACAACAACACAGTGATCATCAGGTTGCTTAATTATTGTCCATCTTTGATCCTCTGTATGATAATCAGTACAAACTAGGAAGAGTTCATTCTACCCAAGCTATTATTAGGGAGATTGACTTTAATTAAGGTTCAATTGTTTCAAATAAGAATTATTTTGAAATAAAATCACCACCAATATCATGTTTTTAGATTACCTTTAAAAAAAAAAAAGTGCTTTTCTTTCTTAATTTTCCCATTTAGTCCTTCTGCAGAATTTTAAAGTATAAATACACGAATATAATATGCCAAAACCCAAAGGCATATCATCATTATTAATAATTGACATTTTTATTGGAATGCCCACAAACTCATTGGGAAGTGAAAGGGAACCAAGTTATTATTTAATTCAAGCACAGTCCTGTGGTTCTAAGTGATATATTCAAGCAAACCATTACAAATATTTCATTGACAGAAATGAGTCACATTGGGTTTTGTGGAGGAGAAAAAAAAAAAGCTATATAGGTATAATCACATGGATAAACTCTTTTTAGTATCAAAGTTCAATCCATTTCATATAAAAATATATATATTTCCATAATTACGGGTTCATATACAAGTTACTGAAAGCAGCTTGATTATAATACATTATCAGTTACCCAGAGTTTTAAGCTGTTTTAGAAAGGTATTACCAGGCTGTCAGTTTAAGAAAATATACACTACTATTGAACGATTTGACCTTCAAGTAAAATGAATGGAAAAATATCTAGTAGGGTTTTTAAATGAATCCAACTGTAAAATGTTTTAGAACTAGTATGATTTTTCCCATTTGTTTTGACATTTAAAAAAAGCCATACAAAATTTTCTTTTTTCATTAGTTCTTAGTAATATATGTAATTTGTGTCTCCCTGAACCACATACTTGATAAAAGTGTTTAAATTCTATGATACTTCAAAACAATGGGAAGTCATAGAACCTGCATACACTAACAAAATTTTACTTTTGAAAGAGAAGTTTAGCTGTTTTATTAAATTTTTTTAAACATAGTCAGTAAATATGTGGGTTTACTTATATGCAACAAGATTTTTTTCTCTTATTAAAAAACATCTGATCTCTATTTAAATACTGCATCAAGAAAACCCTAGATTTTAGCCTGTCCTCCATCCCATATGGGCTGAGTGAAAAGCGTAAGCTGTTGATAATAATAACTGGTATGTCTGAAGGCAGTGTACAGACAGACAAATGTCCTTAGAACCCAGTAATGGGGGCGGGGCATTCTGCCAATATTGGGAAACTCCCCAATAAGAACCCTAATGCTGCATTTCTAAGGTGAATATATTTTTCACATATTATCATCTCTGATATTGTGGTGCCTCTCACAACTGATGGCATCTTAGCTTTGATGAAACATGGTAATTATAATTTCCTCTCCTAAACTAGTAATCCTTAGAAGAGTAAGTAGACTGAACTGCCTGGAGTGAAGTACCTGAACGGTAAAGATATGAGCAGATCTTGATTCCTTTGGCTAAGTTTTTTACACCATCTTATGAGAGATCTTATTTTGATATTTTAATATCATGCTTTTAAAAAATGAGTATTATGTAAATACTTTAATTCCTCAAGTAGCAAGCTACTTGAAGCCAAGGATGCTATCTTATTCTTCTATTTCCTCAAACATGTCGCGAATAGGTAGTCATATATTTATGAATTATAGAGACATGATTTTTGAGACGAGCTACTAAAGGAAGCATTTGATCTTCTTTCTCTCATTCGATTTGTATTTTTTCTCCATAGATAATAACAGGTACTTTGTCAGGAGTCTTGTGCTTGAATTTTTAAATGTAAAGGGATTGTAGAGGAATGTGAGTATATGTGTGTGTGTGTGAGTTTGTATAAAATTTTCTTTATTATAGTAAAAGTCATCTTCAATAATATTGTGTGGATATTTACATTTACTTGAAGATAACAAAACATTTTGACTGAAGCTGTAGCTATACACCAGATCAAAAATTATAATTACAATAATTTTATGTATTTTGTTGTTTGACATTTTCGAAATCATGATTGAAAATATTAATTATTATAAACTCTTATTTTGGGTTCTTTTTTAAATATTAAGCACATAATAGGGCCCAACTAAGTATTCGGGTATGAGCTAAGGCTATGTTCCAAGCTAGCCAGAATTCCCCTCATGACCCAGGATTTTAAGTGTGAGTTCATGTAGCCTCTAATGTGGGGCTGTGTACAGTACGAAGACTCTCTTCTCATCTGTTGCCAAGGAGACATAGAATTTCCTACAAATATGGCCTGTATGATTTTTCAAAAATCCCCCCTTCTGCTTCTGCCAATCAAACTGTGTTCAGGGGAACTCCAGCCACAAGAACAAGCACGCATCCTGCTCTGGCTTTTATAAACAGAGGACTTTGTTTTTTGCACCCCAAGGAGTGTCCTTAGGTACCAGAACCAAATGGGCTAACTCACCTAGAGACTGAAGAAGTGATATCCTCTCTTTTCTTCTCATATATCTCTTTGTTCAACCCCTCCTTCTATTTTGTATTCGGTAGGTTTAGCTGTCTGCTACTTTCCAAAATTGGATTTGTTAATCGTGTATGTTGGTACTTCTTGTTGTTTTTGGATGACTGTCAGGAAGAAAATGAAGAAATGCCAAGTTTGCCCCATCATCTTTAAATCCAGGAGTTTTCTGGAAACATGTTTCTGTTAAAGTTGGGACCATTAGATGTATTTTTACTATAGGTGGGACTACTTTTTAAGGAGCTATTGTCAGAATCCATTAATGAACATTTAGCTTTTCTCTACCTATTCACCTCCCCCATATCCACTGAGTCGCTACTACTTGCTTACCTCTGACCGTAAACCCCAATAAATCCACATTTGTAAATTTGTTTCTGCCCCAGCAGGAAATACATAAAATTTCCATTGCTGTCTCTCAAATTACAGAAAATGGGCTGGCTCCCAGTAAGCAAGTACTTTTGCTGATAATTCCCCCAGGAAACACAATATTGATCTACCTTTGGACAAACAGCATCCTAAATCTTTGCCCTTGCCTCCTGCCTGGCGTTCCTATTTCTGATCTCTGTCATCAACATTTTCCCTGGATCCCAGGGTATTTGTTACTGTTGTTGCTTTGTTTTTGTGTTTAGTATTTTGGGGGGGGGCGTAATTTAATCCATGACAGTATTCCACTAATTAGAGAAGATTTCTAGCCCAACTTTAGGTATTAATATTATCTTTTAAACTTTTTCAATCTTTTTGGGATTCACCACCTAATTTTCTTCCCAATTGTCTTATGCTGTTGCTGTCGTGTGCCTTCAAGTCAATTCTGACTCGTAGCAACTGTATAGGACAGAGCAGAAACTGCCCCATAGGGTTTCCTAGGCTTTAATCTCTGTGGGGGCAGATCACCAGGTCTTTTCTCCTGCAGAGCAGCTGGTGAGTTTAAACTGCCCACCTTTTGGTTAGCAGCCAAGAGCTTAACCATTGAGCAACCAGAGCTCTTATAATGTTCTTAGAGGTATTCTGATTCCAAATGAACTCTCTGTTGTGATTTTGAATCTCTCTGAGCTTTAAAACCTAGAAATGCATTCATTCTGCAAGGCCCACTCGGTTCTAAACCTCTAGTTCTCAGTCTATTACCATATCCTGAAACCTCAGTCTTTGCCTCAACAAATCAAATGTGAGTTTCTTATCACCGTAAACCAAGCCCACTGCTACTAACTCCCTTCTACGTTGACCACCCTTCTGTGATCCTCTAAACATCCTCAGACACACTAATTTTTTTTTTAACTAGGCAGAAAATAATATTCTCCAGTCTTTAGAAGTTGAGTAGAAGCTATTTAAATATTTTTTGCTTAGTGCCAACCGTGTCAGTTTAAAGCAGATAACATTTCAAGAACCAAGAGAAACACAACATGAAAAGTAAAGAAAGAATGCCAAATTGTAGCTCACGGAACAGCTGTGGCCTAGATCTAGAAGAGCTATAAAAACAGTGGTGCTCTCATTTAAAATGAATCCTGTGAAAGTCCTGAATGGAAGATCTTCAGAAAGCTATATTTAAATATCCACATAGAAAATTAAAAAACTTGTTTTTATATACACAGCAGTAGGTGTCAGGAACTCAAAGCTTGATCTCTTAAACAAATGTCCCACAAACTCTTCTATAACACATCTTTGCACCTCTCTATATCCTTGTGAATTAATTATAGATATTTTAGCATTTAAGAATTTTAGATGTATTATCATTTGAGAATTGGTCAATTTATTAATAAATGGTAGAAAGTTTGTTATTGAAAATAAATTTTTTAAGTAGGCTTAAAATTAAGATGCTATTATATTTTGAGGAATTCTTATGAATGTTATAAAACTATGTTGGACTATACAACATCATTAATTAATGTGTTGTATCCAAAAGTTAATTAATTAATTAAAAAATAAAGTTTAGAAAAATAACAAATTTTGAATTAGTTGACTAATTTATTTGTTAGTTTGTTTCTGTTTTTGAACTGAAGGGATAAGGAACTAAAATGTTGGGACAATTATTTGTTTCAGTGAGGAATTCAACTATAGTACAAGAAAAGTTAGGAAATCATGGGTATAAACTTCGAATCAAATTAAGATAATAAACCAAAAATCGAAGAAGAGAAAATATAAACATATCTGACTACATACGAACAAAAATAAAACGGGTATGGCAAAAAATATTAAAAATAAGGCCTAAAAACATATGATAGATTGAGAAAAATATTGGTAAAATACAAGACAGATAAAGGGTTAATGGTCCTAACAACAGTAAATGTCTATAAATTGAGAAGGAAAAGACAAATAACCTAAAGAAAAACAAATAAATGACATGAACGAGAATTTCATAGAAGTAGAAATCCAAATAGTCAGTAAATCCATGAGTAGAATCCCATACTCATTCATAATGAGGGAAATGCAAATAAAAGAAACAGTAAGGTACTATTTTTAAAGCATCAGATTGGCACAATTTTAAGATGCTGCATCTAGTGCTAGTGAGAACATGGGTAAATGCTCAACCTAATATACTGATAGTCAAAGTTAAATTGCTATAAACATTTTGGAATTTAGTCTGGCAATATGTAGTAAAATCGAAATTCCAAGGATCCTTTGAACTTGCTCGGTTTGGGGGAAAAAAAAAGAAACAACCAAACCTGTTGCCTACGAGTTAATTTAACTCATACCAACACTATGAAACAACACTATAAAAAAGAATTAGCATGTAATGATATTGTCTTCGTCATCTAGTGCTGCTATAACAGAAATACCACAAGTGGACAAGAATTTATTCTCTCACAGTCTAGCAGGCTACAAGTCCAAATTCAGGGCACCAGCTCCAGGGGAAGACTTTCTGTCTGTCTGGGCTCTGGAGAAAGATCCTCGTCATCAATCTTCCCCTTGTCAAGGAGCTTCTCCACGCAGGAACCCCAGGTCCAAAGGATGCACTCTGCTCCTGGAGCTACTTTCTTTGTAGTATGAGGTCTCTGTGTCTCTCCGTTGGCTTCTCTCTTTTATATCTTAAAAGAGATTGGCTCAAAACAAAACCTAGTCTTGTAGACTGAGTCCTGCCTCATTAATATAACTGCTGCTAATCCCATTTCTTCAACATCATGGAGATAGGATTTACAACACACAGGAAAATCACATCAGATGACAAAATGGTGGACAATCACACAATACTGGGAATCATGGCATAGCGAAACTGATACACATATTTTTGGGGGGCACAATTCAGTCCATGACAGGTATGTATAGACAATGACACATACTACAGTATTAACCATACGAGAAAAAAAATACCAAAAACAACCTAGAAAGACAACAGTAGGTGAATGGTTGAATAAATAATGGTGCTTTCATTCAATGAAATATTCTACAGTGATTAAGAAGTGTATGTATAAAGGAGGCCCGGTGGTGTGACTGTTAACCACTGGGCTGCTAACCAAAAGGTCAAACCCACCAGCAGCTCTGAGGGAAAAAAACCTGTTGATCTGCTCCAATAAAGATTGTTGTTGTTGTTGTTGTTGTTGTCAGGTGCCGTCAAGTTGGTTCCAACTCATAGCAATCCTATGTACCACAGAATGGAATACTGCCTGGTCCTGCACCATCCTCACAATCGTTGCTATGCTTCAGCCCATTGTTGCAGCCACTGGGTCAATCCATCTCACTGAGGGTCTTCCTTTTTTTCAACGACGCTCTATTTCACTAAGGATGATGTCTTTCTCTAGGGACTGATCCCTCCTGATAACATGTCCAAAGTATGTGAGACGAAGTCGTATCATCCTTGCTTCTTATGAGCATTCTAGCTGTATTTCTTCCAAGACAGATTTGTTTGTTCTTTTGTCAGTCTATGGTATATTCAATATTCTTCACCAACACCATGATATAAAAGCATCAATTCTTTTTCAGTCTTTCTTATTCATTGTCCAGATTTCGCATGCACAGGAGACAAATGAAAACACCATGGCTTGGGTCTGGAACATCTTCTTCACAGCCCAGAAAACCCTATGAGGCAGTTCTACTCTGTCACATTGGGCTGCTATGAGTTGGAATCAAGTTGAGGGCACGTAACATGTTTAATCAACAGCTATTTAGATGGAAGGATACTCACTATATATAATTAACAGAATAAGGAATTTTCAATAAATGTGTACTGTATGGTCTCATTTAATAAAGACAACCACAAAAATAAGAGCACTATTTATATGGCTATATATATATTTGTGTATATTTATATTTTATATAAGTGTGGGGAAATAGCATATGGATCAAGCTACTTAAACTGGTAGCCCTATTATATGTGAATTTTGCCATATAAACTTGAATCTAATTTTCACAAATTCCAAAATCATTCTTGATATTTGATTAGGATGATATTTATTTACAATTTGTTGTTGCTGTTAGGTGCCATCCAATTGGTTCTGACTCACAGTCACCCTACATACAACAGAACAAAACACCGCCCTATCCTGTCCCATCCCTCGCAGTCATTGCTATGTTTCAGCATATTTCAATATATTTAATAATTCTTTCCAATAAAAAGTACATGTTTTTATCTATTCAATCTTCTTTACTTTTCTTCAGAAAACTTTGTAGTCTACTTCTTATCAGTTCTGCACATTTTATGTTTGAGAACAGAGAATATTTTATGTAGGAATCAAATAAGATATAAGGTATCTGAGTAATCTTGGATGAACAAAAATGAACTAAGTTCAATATTTATGTTTGAGCCCCAATAATTCAGGAAACTACCAAATGCTTCAGTAGCTAGAAATGGTCAGACGGGTCTTAATCCAAAAGGAATTACATGCCCTTATATTTAAAAAGCGTATTTTATTCTATCTTCTGCCTCATGTTAATAAATTTTCCAAGTACATGAGATTAAAGAACATAGAACTGAAGTCAGTCACAGTTTTTCTTAACTCTTGCCAGAAATTTTTAAATAGACTACAATCCATTAATTGATTCATAGTTTATCAGGTTATAATGTTACATATAGTAAGTATTTAACAACTTCTTTACCCATATTTGAGGCAACTTCCAAGATAAATTTCTACGATAACTTTAGGACACTAGTGTTATATAACTGGCATAGTATTACATCACAAACCAATAAATAACTCTGAATTTTCTTTTTTGTGTGTGTGTGTAACAAAATTTCTCAGCAAATAAATTAATTCAATCATTCATTCAACAACTGTTCTGAATGTTTAATATGGGCCAGGAAATGTACTAGATGCTGAGGATATAAAAATGAATAGTTGGTGGGCATGGAGTCCCTGGGTGGTGCAAACAGTTAATGAGCTCAGCTGCTAATCACAAGGTTGGAGGTTCAAGTCCACCCAGAGGTAACTCAAAGAAATGTCTGGTGATCTACTTCTGAAAGATCATCCATTGGAAACCCTGTGGAACACAGCTCTTCTCTGACACACATGGGATCACCAGGAGTCAGACTCAATGATAACTGGTTCTTCAGGAGGGTGTACACAAAAATATACTGGAACTTAAAAAACAAAGTATGATAAGTGCTAAGTTAATCATAAACCCAGGGTGGACCATACACTCCTTGGCTATTCTAGCCATTAGTAAAACAGAGAATGTGGTGTTTCAAGGAAGACTTCTGAGAGGAAGAAATATCTATGCTGAGAACCAAAGGAGGGGTAGTAGTTATCCAAAGAAAGAGGGAACAGAGTTCCAGGCAGATGCCTCAGTGTAAGCACATGGTGGTTTCTGAAATCCACAAGACTGGACCAGGGATGATATACATTTGAATTTTTATATTTTGTTACTTTTTTTTAACCCAGGAAATTGTAAAACATACAACAGCAACAACAACAAAAACGGTAATTCCTTATTCTTTTTCTATCTTCTGCCTCACGCTACATCACACATTATTTTAAATGTTGAAAAAGTCAGTCCTCTATATTCATTAATGAAATACCTATTTATAGGTATAGATATAGGAATTGCTATAGATCTTAACATACCAAAATTTTAATTGCTATTATATGAAATTCAAAGCATCTTTAGATTATAGCTTCCTCTATTTGGTCTTTTTTTCCCCCTTAAAGCATTTAAAGATGCTTTATCCAAGAATTCAAGATATCCAAAATCGAAGAATTCACCTAAAAACAACTAAATGGATATGGCCCAATTGAACAACTAAGTTAGGTTTCAAAGGAGAATTTTTTTTCAAGATGAGACAAGCTGAAAAAGAATTGATACAGTTATAATTTGAGCATGTACTAAAATATTTAATATGCAGAGTTTGCAGAAAAGTAAAAAGCCAAGACTTCAAAAGGGTCATAAAAGAGCAAACAAAATAGTCTTTTTGGCAGAAGAAATACTAAGTAATTCAAACAGTGTCAATAATATTAAATATGTTTGTGCTCTCTGTAGCCAACTTTTATATCCTCAAAATGAATTCTCTGTTCTAGATATACTGTTATCCTCTCTGTTTGCCCTGCAAATAGCCAGGTGCATCCTGCCTCCTTTCCTTTGTTTGCACAGGTTCAGTGGTTGAACCTATATAAATCCATTCAAAGCCCCCCCGCGAAAAAAAAAAAACTAGTAACCATCAAGTCAGTTCTGATTCATGGTAACCCCATGTATTGAAGAAGAGACCTATGCTCCATAAGGTTTTCAAGGCTGTGACCTTTCAGAAGCAATTTGCCAAGTCTTTCTTCCAAGGCATCTCTGGGTGGGTTCAAACCACCAAATTTTCAGTTAGTAGTTGAGTGCTTAACCATTTACGCTATCCAGCAACTCTCTTTCATCCATTCAAACCTTTTCCTTTCTTCAAGAACCTCCTCAAGCTGTTTCTCTTCACGATCCTTTCTGTGATCATTCTGTTGTTATTAGGTGCCACGGAGTCAATTCTGACTCACAGTGACCCTATGTACAACAGAATGAAACAAAGAAAATGTCTCTGGAAGCACAGAGGCCAGAGTGGTTCATTTAGTCAGTCAATTTTTATTTCACTATTCCATGTGCCAATGATTTGCCTTCACAAATATATTTAAGCTCTTGAGTACAGGGACTTATATTACTTTGGTATATCTCTTCTTTGCCTCCTACGCTCCCAGGAGATATTACAACACCAAGCACCTGGTGGCCTAATGAGTAGAATATTTAAACACTTTTCTTCGTAAGAAAATACAATTACAATTTTTCTATAAATCTAAAACTAACCTAAAATAAGAAGGTTCGTTAAAAAAAGCAATAAAGACAATGTTGCTACCATCTAGAGGGAAGTAATATTTGTAATTTACTCAAGGCTCTATCCATTTCACATCTTTTCCCCTTTCTTAATAATCTAGGGTCACTCTAAGTCAGAATTCAGAATTTGACTCAACACCAATGGATTTGGATGGAATAATCTGAAAACATTCTCCAAGCCTACGCCCTCTTCCCCACATCCAATTCATTGTCTACTTTTTCCCTACATTTCTCTAAATTAGATAAATCTAAATTAGTTAAAATCTGTAAAATGATGCAAATTAATTAACATGCAACAGTTTGAACACAAGGAACCCTGATGGCGCAATGTTTAAGCGCTCAGCAACTAACCAAAAAGTTGGTGGTTTGAACCAACCCAGTGGTTCTGCGGCAGAAAGATCTGGCATTATGCTCTTTGTCTTAGTCATCTAGTGCTGCTGTAATAGAAATACTACAAAGAGGAATTTATTCTCTCGCTGTCCAGTAGGCTACAAGTCCAAATTCTGGTCATCAGCTCCAGGATAAGGTTTTCTCTCTCTGTCAGCTCTGGAGGAAGGTCCTTGCCGTCAATCTTCCCTTTAGTCTGGGAGCATCTCAGTGCAGGTCCAAATCAGGTCCAAATGATGTGCTCTGCTCCTGGCACTGCTTTCTTGGTGGTTTCAGGTCCCCATGTCTCTCTGTTCGCTCCTCTCTTTTATATCTCAGAAGAGATTGGCTTAAGACACTACCTAATCCTATGGACCTCATCAGTATAACTGCCACTAATCTGTCTTATTACATCATAGTGACAGGATTTACAACATATAGGAAAATCACATCTAAAGATAAAATGAGAGACAATCATACAATCATACAAGGGAAACATGACCTAGCCAAGTTGACAGATATTTTTGGGTGACGCAATTTAATCCAAGACACTCCTGTGAGGATTATAGCCCAGAAAACCCCATGAGGAAGTTCTACTCTGTCACATGGTGTTGCTATGAGTCGAAAATTGACTCAACAGTACTGAACAACAAATTTGAACCTGGGTACAAATGCCAAATTTGAAAAATAAAAGTGTGGCCATTTTTGTCACTGTAACTTTGAAACATTAGTGGACTACGTATGCATAGCCAAAAGCCAAACCCGTTGCCCTTGAGCGCATTCAAACTCATAGCTACCCTATAGGACAGAGTAGAACTGCCCCATAGGGTTTCTAAGGAGCAGCTCACTGAGATCAGACTTACATACAGCAACAAATCTGAGAAGGGGCTAACATGAGACGTAGAGAGTACCAGAGAGAGAGAAGAGAGCTGGCAAGTGTTGGTGAGGAGGCAAGGCACAGATGTTAGGATTGTTCTGCATTTGTCCAGACTATATTCTCCTGTTTCAGTGTATCTTAAGAATGTCTTACAAAGCATATCTCATGTTGAGCTTCCAAAGGCCTTAACGCACTCAAAATCGGATAACTGACAGCACTTATCAATGGAAAGGAAGCAGTGTAATAAAAGTTAGGTGGATTTTGGCAGAGCCGAGATGGCAGAATAGACAGACGCTTCCGGCAAGCCCTCTGTACAACAAAGACCAAAAAAAACAAGTGAAACGAGTATATTTGTGACAAGCGGGGAGCCCTGAGTTTCTAAAGCAAGCTTAGAAAACAAACTGAGGGGCAGGGGGAGGAAGAGACCATTCAGAAGTGGAGAGAAGTTACCGGACCTTAACCGCGGGGAGCCATTAGGCGCCATTCCCGGAGCAGCGGTGGTGGGCTGATACTAGTGTTCTGCCACACTTTCCTCTGGGAGAAGCAGCCAGCCACACAGCCTACTCACCTCCAGAACGAAGAAGAACGGTACTCTTGGCAAAAGCTTAGTACTTGCATGTATTTTACTGTGCCCACCCCCACCCCCAAGCGGGCTTCAGCGGCTGAATTCCCTGGGCCTGAGGTAGGCACTGTTCAGCACCTAGAGCCATCCTCCCGGCCCTGAGGAAGGAAAAAATTTGCAATTGGGGGAAAAGATAATTTGCTATTACTAACCAGGGGAGCTCGGGACAGAAGCAGCTCCTGTCCAGGCATAAACCGTCCACGCACTTTGAGCACCTTTCCCATCTTTATGGACCTGTGTGGGCCTATTTCAGACTAGGCCCTTGTTGGAAGACTCCAGCAGTTTTAGCCGGAGACGTGGGCGTTCGATGTTTGACATTGCTTTGCCTATTAAACAAGGCCCTCACTTACCCATATCAGGGACCTAAGGACTGGTAGCTCCACTCAGGTCACCCAGCCACCAGTGACAGGGGTCCAAATATAACTGGTACCTCCCAGTCCTTACAACCAAAAACTTTGGGTGCCCACGGTCCCTCTACAGAACCCACCCAACCGCACGCTCTAGGGAACAGGGATGCGCTTTCCTAAGAGACACTGAGGGGTCGGTTCTCAGCCCCCTGACTTGTTCAGATACCGGTATATATGCAAATCACCCCTGCCCCTCTAAGACTGTAGGACAGAGCCTGTACCACACACTTGATGATCAGCTACCTAGAAACCTGAGCTGAAGAATGAACTCCTAGACTGATATACCTGATAACAGCTCTAGCCAGCTGGGGACAGGACATGAGAGCTCCAAAGGTAAAAATAATCAAAATAGCTCACTCAAGCAACCCATTTGGGTATATCAAAACAAAACAAAGCAAGAAGCTATGACACAGTAAGCAAGTATAAACTAATACAATAACTTATAGATGGCTCAGAGACAACAGTCAACAGTCAACATCAAGTCACATAAAGAAACAGACCATGATCACCTCAACAAACTCTCAAAACAAAGAATCCAGGGATCTTCTAGATGAAAGTGCATTCCTGGAATTACCAGAGGCAGAATACAGAAGTTTAATATACAGAACCCTTCAAGACATCAAGAAGGAAATGAGGAAATACGCAGAACAAGCCAAGGAACACACAGGTAAAGCAAATGAAGAAATTAGAAAGATTATTCAGAAACATAATGAAAAGTTTAATAAGCTGGAAAAATCTATAGACAGGCAGCAACCACAAATTCAGAAGATTAACAATAAAAACACAGAAGTAGACAACTCGGTGAGAAGTCAGAGGAGCAGAATTGAGCAAGTAGAAGCTAGAATTTCTAAACTTGAAGATAAATCACTTGGCATTAACACATTTGAAGAAAAATCAGATAAAACAGTTTTAAAAAATGAAGAAACCTTGAGAATCATGTGGGACTCTATCAAGAGAAATAACCTATGAGCGACTGGAGTACAGAACAGGGAGGGATAACAGAAAATACAGAGAGAATTGTCAAAAATTTGTTGGCAGAAAACTTATTTGATATTGTAAAAGATGAGAAGATATCTACCCAAGATGCTCATCGAACTCCACATAAGGTAGATCTTAAAAGAAAGTCACCAAGACATATTATAATCAAACTTGCCAAGACCAAAAGTAAACAGAGAATTATAAAAGCAGCAAGGGATAAAAGAAAAGTCACCTACAAAGGAGAGGCAATAAAAATAAGCTCAGACTACTCAACAGAAACCATGCAGGCAAGAAGGCAATGGGATGACATATTTAAAAAATTGAAGGAAAACAACTGCCTGCCAAGAATCATATACCAATCAAAACTGTCTCTTAAATATGAAGGTGAAATTAAGACATTTCCAGATAAACACAAGTTGAGGGAATTTGTAAAAAACAAACCAAAACTATAAGAAATATTAAAGGGAGTTCTTTGGTTACAAAATCAATAATATCAGGTATCAACCCAAGACTAGAACACTGGGCAGAGCAACCAGAAGTCAACCCGGACAGGGAAATCCAAAAAAAAAAAAAGCAAGATCATTAAAAAAAAAAAAAAAAAAACCCTCAAAACAGGGTAACGGTGATGTTATTATGCAAAAGAAGCCAACATTAAAATAATAAAGAGGGACTAAGAAATGTAATCATACACCTTCCATATGGAGAGGAAGATACGGTGATACAAAGAAATAAAAGTTAGTTTTAAATTTAGAAAAATAGGCGTAAATAATAAGGTAACCACAAAAGAGACAAACTATCCTAGTCATCAAAATAAAATACATGAGAAAAATAGAGGCTCAGCAGAAATAAAATCAACAACAACAAATATGAGGAAAGGACAATATATAATCTACACAGCACATAAAATTAAGTGGGAAAAAGAAACTGTCAACAACACACAAAAAAGGACATCAAAATGATAGCACTAAATTCATACCTATCCATAATTACCCTGAACGTAAATGGCCTAAATGCACCACTAAAGAGACAGAGAGTGGCAGAGTGGATTAAAAAACAAGATCCGTGTACATGCTGCCTACAAGGGACATACCTTAGACTTTAGAGACACAGACAAACTAAAACTCAAAGAATGGAAAAAAATATATCAAACAAACAACAATCAAAAAAGGGCAGGAGTGGCAAAATTAATTTCTGACAAAATAGACTTTAAAGCTAAATCCATCATAAAGGATAAGGAAGGACACCATATAATGATTAAAAGGACAATACACCAAGAAGATATAACCATATTAAATATTTATGCAATGAAAGGGCTGCAAGATATATAAAACAAACTCTACCAGCATTGAAAAGTAAGATAGCTCCACAATAATAGTAGGAGACTTCAACACAACACTTTCGGTGAAGGACAGGACACAATAAAGACACGAAAGATCTAAATGTCACAATCAAGCAACTTGACCTCGTAGACATATACAGAACACGCCACCCAACAGCAAAAAACTATACTTTCTTTTCTAGCACACGTGGAACATTCTCTAGAATAGGCCACATATTAGGTCATAAAGCAAGCCTTAGCAGAATCCAAAACAGTGAAATATTACAAAGCACCATCTCTGACCATAAGGCCATAAAAGTGGAAATCAATAACAGGAAAAGAAGGGAAAAGAAATCAAACACTTGGAAACTGAACAATACCCTGCTCAAAAAAGATTGGATTATAGAAGACATTAAAGATGGAATAAAGAAATTTATAGAATCCAATGAGAATGAAAACACTTCCTATCAGAACCTTTGGAACACAGCAAAAGCGGTGCTCAGAGGCCAATTTATATCAATAAATGCACACGTACAAAGAGAAGAAAGGGCCAAAATCAAATTAGCCCTACAATTTGAACAAATAGAAAGCGAGCAACAAAAGAAACCCACAGGCACCAGAACAAAACAAATAACAAAATTTAGAGCTGAACTAAATGAAATCGAAAACAGAAAAACAATTGAAAGAATTAAAAAGACCAAAAGCTGGATTTTTTAAAAAATCAACAAAATTGATAAACCACTGGCCAAAGTGACAAAAGAAAAACAGGAGAGGAAGAAAATAACCCGAATAAGAAATGAGATGGGCGACAGTACAACAGACCCAACTGAAATTAGAAGAATCATATAAGATTACTATGGAGGGCGGGGCCAAGATGGCGGACTAGGTGGACGCTACCGCGGATCCCTCTTGCAACAAAGACTCGGAAAAACAAGTGAATCGATCACATACATAACAATCTACGAACTCTGAACAACAAACACAGATTTAGAGACGGAGAACGAACAAATAAGGGGAGACAGCGATTGTTTTAAGAGCCAGGAGCCAGCGTAGCAGGCAGGTGACCTTCGGAGCCCGATTTGGGGCAGAGCCCAGGGGGGCAGACGGCACAGACAAGGGGCCCAGCCCTAGCCCCCAAACTCATCCCAGGAGGGAGCCCAGCCGGTTGGCGCGGGCGGACTGGCAGCGCAGCCGGTGGGAGAAGTCCCCAGGAGGCAGTGACTGGTCTTGGAGCAGGGAGAGCAGCGTCCCAGCCGGGTAACTGTCCCGCTGGGAGTTTGGCGGGGACCAGCCGTGGCACGACTGCGGGGACCAGCTACATTTCCCCGAATTGACCCCGGGGGGGGTCCAGTAGTTCGTGCGGGTGGCGCCCACCCAGTTCGCGCCAGCGGCGCGGCACACCGGAGGGAGAAGTCCCCGGGAGGAAGTAACAGGTCTTGGAGCGGGGAGAGCAGCGTCCCACCAGGGGAGCCGTCCCGCCGGGATTTTGGCGGGCGCGGGTGGGGCGTGAGCGCGGGGATCAGCTACATTCCCCTGAATTGACCCCGGGGCGATCCCAACCGGTTCCCGCGGGCCCAGCCGGTTCGCGTGGGCGGTGTGGCGGAGCAGCCAGTGGAAGAAGTCCCCGGGAGGCAGTGGCTGGTCTTGGAGTGGGGAGAGTGGCGCCCCAGCCGGGACACTCAGTCGCGACTCAGGCGCGGGGATCTGCTCCGCTCTCCTGAGCTGACCCGGGGGGGTGAGCCCACCCGGTTCGAGGGAGCGGCGTGCAACGCGGCTGGGGGGACGGGGAGTCCCCGGGAGGCAGCGACTGATTTTGGAGACGGGAGTGCACCGTCCCAGTAGGGGAGCCTTAACCTTGGGGGTGGGGCTGACAGCGGAGGATCTGACCGTGACGCCAGTGGGCCAGAACCCCCGGGGGGCAATCTCCACACAGCCAGTACATATGGGCGACGTGCCCCGCGGAAATCTCAGATATAAGAGTCATTCCAAGTAAGACAAAAAATTCTGGCTATATTCTGAGCTGCTACACTCCTAGCTCTCTGATCCCTCCCCCACCCTCCCCAGGCGGCTCCATTAACATCCGAATAGCCTGAGCCAGAGGGAGAACTCTGATAGGGATCTGACTGCATTTTTTTTTAGCGGATTTTCTGGAAAAACTAGTTTCCCAGTGATGGCTCTGAGACAGCAGTCCATATCAAACCACATAAAGAAGCAGACCATGACAGCTTCTCCAACCCCCCAAACAAAAGAATCAAAATCTTTCCCAAATGAAGATACAATCCTGGAATTATCAGATACAGAATATAAAAAACTAATTTACAGAATGCTTAAAGACATCACAAATGAAATTAGGCTAACTGCAGAAAAAGCCAAGGAACACACTGATAAAACTGTTGAAGAACTCAAAAAGATTATTCAAGAACATAGTGGAAAAATTAATAAGTTGCAAGAATCCATAGAGAGACAGCATGTAGAAATCCAAAAGATTAACAATAAAATTACAGAATTAGACAACGCAATAGGAAGTCAGAGGAGCAGACTCGACCAATTAGAATGTAGACTGGGACTTCTGGAGGACCAGGGAATCAACACCAACATAGCTGAAAAAAAATCAGATAAAAGAATTTAAAAAAATGAAGAAACCCTAAGAATCATGTGGGACTCTATCAAGAAGGATAACTTGCGAGTGATTGGAGTCCCAGAACAGGGAGGGGGGACAGAAAACACAGAGAAAATAGTTGAAGAACTCCTGACACAAAACTTCCCTGACATCATGAAAGACGAAAGGATATCTATCCAAGATGCTCATCGAACCCCATTTAAGATTGATCCAAAAAGAAAAACACCAAGACATATTATCATCAAACTTGCCAAAACCAAAGATAAACAGAACATTTTAAAAGCAGCCAGGGAGAAAAGAAAGGTTTCCTTCAAGGGAGAATCAATAAGAATAAGTTCAGACTACTCAGCCGACGTATACCGAGCACTGAACGAGAAAAACTGCCAACCAAGGATCATATATCCAGCAAAATTCTCTCTGAAATATGAAGGAGAAATTAAGATATTTACAGATAAACACAAGTTTAGAGAATTTGCCAAAACTAAACCAAGACTGCCAGAAATGCTAAAGGAGATTGTTTGGCCTGATGACCAATAATATCAGGTACCAGCACAATACAAGGTCACAAAACAGAATGTCCTGTTATCAACGCAACTCAAATAGGGAAAGCACAAAAACAAACAAATTAAGATTAATTCTAAAAAATAAATAAATAAACAAAATAATACACATAACAGGGAATCATGGAAATCAATAGATAAACGATCACAATAATCAAAAAGAGGGACTAAATATAGGAGGCACTGAACTGCCAGATGGAGAGGGATACAAGGCGATATAGAACGATACAAGTTAGGTTTTTACTTAGAAAAATAGGGGTAAATAATAAGGTAACCACAAAAAGGAATATCAACTTCATAACTCAAGAAAAAAGCCAAGAAAAACGTAACGACTCAACTAACATAAAGTTAAACATTATGAAAATGAGGATCTCACAATCTACTAAGAAAAACGTCTCAGCACAACAAATTATGTGGAAAAATGAAATGGCCAACAACACACATGAAAAGGCATCAAAATGACAGCACTAAAAACTTATTTATCTATAATTACGCTGAATGTAAATGGACTAAATGCACCAATAAAGAGACAGAGAGTCACGGACTGGATAAAGAAACACGATCCATCTATATGCTGCCTACAAGAGACACACCTTAGACTTAGAGACACAAACAAACTAAAACTCAAAGGATGGAAAAAAATATATCAAGCAAATAATAAGCAAAAAAGAAGAAGAGTAGCAATATTAATTTCTGACAAAATAGACTTTAGACTTAAATCCACCACAAAGGATAAAGAAGGACACTATATAATGATAAAAGGGACAATTGATCAGGAAGACATAACCATATTAAATATTTACGCACCCAATGACAGGGCTGCAAGATACATAAATCAAATTTTAACAGAATTGAAAAGTGAGATAGACACCTCCACATTTATAGTAGGAGACTTCAACACACCACTTTTGGAGAAGGACAGGACATCCAGTAAGAAGCTCAATAGAGACACGGAAGACCTACTTACAACAATCAATCAACTTGACCTCATTGACTTATACAGAACTCTCCACCCAACTGCTGCAAAATATACTTTTTTTTCTAGTGCACATGGAACATTCTCTAGAATAGACCACATATTAGGTCATAAAACAAATCTTTGCAGAGTCCAAAACATCGAAATGTTACAAAGCATCTTCTCAGACCACAAGGCAATGAAGCTAGAAATCAATAACAGAAAAACTAGGGAAAAGAAATCAACTACTTGGAAAATGAACAATACCCTCCTGAAAAAAGACTGCGTTATAGAAGACATCAAGGAGGGAATAAGGAAATTCTTAGAAAGCAACGAGAATGAAAATACTTCCTATCAAAACCTCTGGGACACAGCAAAAGCAGTGCTCAGAGGCCAATTTATATCGATAAATGCACACATACAAAAAGAAGAAAGAGCCAAAATCAGAGAACTGTCCCTACAACTTGAACAAATAGAAAGTGAGCAACAAAAGAACCCATCAGGCACCAGAAGAAAACAAATAATAAAAATTAGAGCTGAACTAAATGAATTAGAGAACAGAAAAACAATTGAAAGAATTAACAAAGCCAAAAGCTGGTTCTTCGAAGAAATTAACAAAATTGATAAACCATTGGCTAGACTGACTAAAGAAAAACAGGAAAGCAAACAAATAACCCGAATAAGAAACGAGAAGGACCACATCACAACAGAGCGAAATGAAATTAAAAGAATCATTTCAGGTTACTACGTAAAACTGCACTCTAACAAATTTGAAAACCTAGAAGAAATGGATAAATTCTTGGAAAAATACTACCTACCTAAACTAACACATTCAGAAGTAGAACAACTAAATAGACCCATAACAAAAAAAGAGATTGAAACGGTAATCAAAAAACTTCCAACAAAAAAAAGTCCTGGCCCAGACGGCTTCACTGCAGAGTTCTACCAAACTTTCAGAGAAGACTTAACACCACTACTACTGAAGGTATTTCAAAGCACAGAAGAAGACGGAATACTACCCAACTCATTCTATGAAGCTACCATCTCCCTGATACCAAAACCAGGTAAAGACATTACAAAAAAAGAAAATTTTAGACCTATATCCCTCATGAACATAGATGCAAAAATCCTCAACAAAATTCTAGCCAATAGAATCCAACAACACATCAAACAAATAATACACCCTGATCAAGTGGGATTTATACCAGGTATGCAAGGCTGGTTTAATATCAGAAAAACCATTAATGTAATCCATCACATAAATAAAACAAAAGATAAAAACCACATGATCTTATCAATAGATGCAGAAAAGGCATTTGACAAAGTTCAACACCCATTTATGATAAAAACTCTTACCAAAATAGGAATTGAAGGAAAATTCCTCAACATAATAAAGGGCATCTATGCAAAGCCAACAGCCAATATCATTCTAAATGGAGAGAACCTGAAAGAATTTCCCTTGAGAACGGGAACCAGACAAGGATGCCCTTTATCACCACTCTTATTCAACATCGTACTTGAAGTCCTACCCAGGGCAATTAGGCTAGACAAAGAAATAAAGGGTATCCAGATTGGTAAGGAGGAAGTAAAGCTATCACTATTTGCAGATGACATGATCTTATACACAGAAAACCCTAAGGAATCCTCCAGAAAACTACTGAAACTAATAGAAGAGTTTGGAAGAGTCTCAGGATATAAAATAAACATACAAAAATCACTTGGATTCCTCTACATCAACAAAAAGAACACCGAAGAGGAAATAACCAAATCAATACCATTCACAGTAGCCCCCAAGAAGATAAAATACTTAGGAATAAATCTTACCAAGGATGTAAAAGACCTATACAAAGAAAACTATAAAACTCTGCTACAAGAAATTCAAAAGGACATACTTAAGTGGAAAAACATACCCTGCTCATGGATAGGAAGACTTAACATAGTAAAAATGTCTATTCTACCAAAAGCCATTTATACATATAACGCACTTCCAATCCAAATACCAATGTCATACTTTAAGGGGATAGAGAAACAAATCACTAATTTCATATGGAAAGGAAAGAACTCCCGGATAAGCAAAACATTACTGAAAAAGAAGAAGAAAGTGGGAGGCCTCACCCTACCTGATTTCAGAACCTATTATATAGCTACAGTAGTCAAAACAGCCTGGTACTGGTACAACAACAGGCACATAGACCAATGGAACAGAATTGAGAATCCAGATATAAATCCATCCACGTATGAGCAGCTGATATTTGACAAAGGACCAGTGTCAGTTAATTGGGGAAATAATAGTCTTTTTAACAAATGGTGTTGGCATACCTGGATATCCGTTTGCAAAAGAACGAAACAGGACCCATACCTCACACCATGCACAAAAACTAACTCCAAGTGGATCAAAGACCTAAACATAAAGACTAAAATGATAAAAATCATGGAAGAAAAAATAGGATCTACCCTAGGAGCCCTAATACAGGGCATAAACAGAATACAAAACATTACCAAAAATGATGAAGAGAAACCAGATAACTGGAAGCTCCTAAAAATCAAACACCTATGCTCATCTAAAGACTTCACCAAAAGAGTAAAAAGACCACCTACAGACTGGGAAAGAATATTCAGCTATGACATCTCAGACCAGCGCCTGATCTCTAAAATCTGCATGATTCTGTCAAAACTCAACCACAAAAAGACAAAAAACCCAATCAAGAAATGGGCAAAGGATATGAACACACATTTCACTAAGGAAGATATTCAGGCAGCCAACAGATACATGAGAAAATGCTCTCGATCATTAGCCATTAGAGAAATGCAAACTAAAACTACGATGAGATTCCATCTCACACCAACTAGACTGGCATTAATTCAAAAAACACAAAATAATAAATGTTGGAGAGGCTGCGGAGAGATTGGAATTCTCATACACTGCTGGTGGGATTGTAAAATGGTACAACCACTTTGGAAATCCATCTGGCGTTATCTTAAACAGTTAGAAATAGAACTACCATACAACCCAGAAATCCCACTCCTCGGAATGTACCCTAAAGATACAAGAGCCTTCACACAAACAGATATATGCACACCCATGTTTATTGCAGATCTGTTTACAATAGCAAAAAGCTGGAAGCAACCAAGATGTCCATCAATGGACGAATGTGTAAATAAATTGTGGTATATTCACACAATGGAATACTACGCATCAATAAAGAACAGTGACCAATCTCTGAAACATTTCATAACATGGAGGAATCTGGAAGGCGTTATGCGGAGCAAAATGAGTCAGTTGCAAAAGGACAAATATTGTATAAGACCACTATTGTAAGAGCTTGAGAAATAGAAAAAATGGAGAAGAACACATACTTATGTGGTTACAAAGGGGGGAGGGAGGGAGGGAGGGAGAGGGCTTTTTATTGATCAATCTGTATATAAGAACTGCTTTGGGTGAAGGGAAAGACAACACTCAAAACAAGGAAGGTCAGCCTAATTGGACTGGATTAAAAGTAAAGAGGTTTCCGGGATAAAATGAAAGCTTCAAAGGTCAGCGAAGCAGGGGCTGGGGTCTGGGGAACTGGGTTTGAGGGCACTTCTAAGTCAATGGGCAAAACAATTCTATTATGAAAACACTCTGCATCCCACTTTGAATTGTGGCACCTGGGGTCCTAAATGCCAACAAGCGGCCATCTAAGATACATTAATTGGTCTCAACCCACCTGGAGCAAAGGCAAAGGAAGAACACCAAGGTCACACGACAACTAAGAACCCAAGAGACAGAAAGGGCCACATGAACCAGAGACCTACATCACCCTGAGACCAGAAGAACTATTTGGTGCCCGGCCACAATCGATGTCTGTCCTGTCAGGGAGCACAACAGACAACTCCTGAGGGAGCAGGAGACCAATGGGATACAGACCCAAATTCTCACTAAAAGACCACACCTAATGGTATGATTGTGACTAGAGGAATCCCAGAGACAATGCTCCCCAGAACTTCTGATGGTACAGGACAGGAACCATCCCCGAAGACAAATCATCAGGCATGAAAAGGACAGGTCAGTGGGGGGGGAGAGAGATGCTGATGAAGAGTGAGCTAATTAAATCAGGTGGACATGGGAGAGTGTGTAGGCAACTCTTGACTGGAGGGGGGATGGGAAGATAGAGAGAGAGGGAAGATGGCAAAATTGGCACGAAACGAGAGACTGTAAGGGCTGACTCAATAGGGGGAGAGCAAGTGGGAGAAGGGAGTAAGATGTATGTAAACTTACATGTGACAGACTGATTGGAATGGTAAATGTTCACTAGAAGCTTAATAAAAGTTAATTAAAAAAAATAAAAAAAAAAGAATCCATGCTAAACTAGAAAAAAAAAAAAGATTACTATGAAAAACTGTACTCTAACAAATCTGAAAACCTAGAGGAAATAGATGAATTCCTAGAAACACACCACCTACCTAAACTAACACAAACAGAGGTAGAACAACTAAACAGACCCATAACAAAGAAGAGATTGAAAAGGTAATCAAAAACTCCCAACAAAAAAAAAAGCCCTGGTCCAGATGGCTTCACTGCAGAGTTCTACCAAACTTTCAGAGAAGAGTTAACACCACTACTACTAAAGGTATTTCAGAGCATAGAAAAGGATGGAATACTACCAAACTCATTCTATGAAGCCACCATATCCCTGATACCAAAACCAGGTAAAGACAACACAAGAAAAGAAAATTATAGACCTATATACCTCATGAATGTAGATGTAAATATCCTCAACAAAATTCTAGCCAATAGTATTGAACAACATATCAAAAAAATAATTCACGATGACCAAGTGGGATGCATACCAGGTATGCAGAGATGGTTCAACATTAGAAAAACAATTAATGTAATCCACGACATAAAGAAAACACAATAATCACATGATTTTACCTATTGATACAGAAAAGGCATTTAACAAAGTTTAACACTCATGCATGATAAAAACTGTCAGCAAAATAGGAATACAAGGAAAATTCCTCAACATAATAAAGGGCATTTATAAAAAGCCAACAGCCAACATCACCCTAAACGGAGAGAGCCCAAAAGCATTCCCATTGAGATCAGGAACCAGACAAGGATGGCCTTTATCCTTGCTCTTATTCAACATTATGTTGGAGGCCCTAGCCAGAGCAATTAGGCTAAGTAAAGAAATAAAGGGCATCCAGATTGGTAAGGAAGAAGTCAAAGTATCTCTGTTTGCAGATGACATGATCCTATCAGAGAAAACCCTAAGGAATCCTCCAGAAAACTACTGAAAGTAATAGAAGAGTTCAGCAGCGTATCAGGACATAAAATAAACATACAAAAATCCGTTGGGTTCCTCTACATCAACAAAAAGAATATGGAAGAAGAAATCACCAAATCAATGCCATATACAGTAGCCCCCAAGAAGATAAAATAAATACTCAGGGATAAATCTTACCAGAGATGTAAAAGACTTATACAAAGAAAACTACAGTACACTTCTGCAAGAAAACAAAAGAGACTTACATAAGTGGAAGAACATACCTTGCTCATGGATAGGAAGGCTTAACGTTATAAAAATGCCTATTCTACCAAAAGCGATCTATACATTTAGCACAATTCCGATCCAAATCCCAAGAACATTCTTTAATGAGATGGAGAAACAAATCACCAACTTCAAATGGGAGGGAAAGAGGCCCCGGGTGAAAAAGGGTTTACTGAAAAAGAAGAACAAAGTAGGAGGCCTTACTTTATCTGATTTTAGAATCTATTATACCGCCACAGTAGCCAAAACAGCCTGGTACTGGTACAACAACAGATACATGGACCAATGGAACAGAATTGAGAATCCAGACATAAATCCATCCACATATGAGCAGTTGATATTTGACAAAGGCCCCAAAACAGTTAAATGGGGAAAAGAGTCTTTTTAACAAATGGTGCTGACATAACTGGATACCCATCTGCAAAAAAAAATGAAACAAGACCCATACCTCACTCCAAGCACAAAAACTAACTCAAGATGGATCAAAGACCTAAACATAAAATCTAAAACTATAAAGATCATGGAAGAAAAAACAGGGACAATGTTAGGAGCCCTGATACATGGCATAAACAGTATACAAAACATTATTAAAATGCAGAAGAAAAACTAGATAACTGGGAGCTTCTAAAAAGCAAACACCTATGCTCATCCAAAGACTTCACCAAAAGAGTAAAAAAGGCTACCTACAGACTGGGAAAAAGTTTTTAGCTACGACATTTCTGATCAGAGCCTGATATCTAAAATCTACACGATACTGCAAAAACGCAACTGCAAAAAGACAAAGAACCCAGTTAAAAAAATGGGCAAAAGATATGAATAGATACTTCACTAAAGAAGACATTCAGTTAGCTAACAGATACATGAGGAAATGGTCACGATCATTAGCCATTAGAGAAATGCTGATCAAAGCTACAATGAGATTTCATCTTACTCCGAGACTGGCATTAATCCAAGAAACACCAAATAATAAATGTTGGAGAGGCTGTGGAGAGATTGGAACACTTCTACACTGCTGGTGGGAATGTAAAATGGTACAACCACTTTGGAAATCGATTTGGCACTTTCTTAAAAAGCTAGAAATAGAACTACCAGTGTTGTTGTTAGGTTCTGTCAAGTCGGTTCCAACTCATAGCGACTGTATGAAAAAAGAATGAAACACTGCCCGGTCCTGAGCCATCCTTATAATCGTCGCTATGCTTGAGCTCATTATTGCAGCCACTGTGTCAATCCACCTCGTTGAGGGTCTTCCTCTCTTCCGCTGACCCTGTACTATGCCAAGCATGATGTCCTTCTCCAGGGACTGATCCCTCCTGACAATATGTCCAAAGTATATAAGACGCAGTCTCACCATCCTTGCCTCTAAGGAACTTTCTGGCCTCACTCCTTCCAAGACAGATTTGTTCATTCTTTTGGCAGTCCAAGGAATATTCAGTATTCTTTGCCAGCACCACAAGTCAAAGGGGTGAACTCTTCTTCGGTCTTCCTTATTCATTGTCCAGCTTTCACATGAATATCATGCGATTGAAAATACCATGGCTTGGGTCAGGTGCACCTTAGTCTTCAGGGTGACATCTTTGCTCTTCAACACTTTGAAGAGGTCCTTTGCAGATTTGCCCAATGCAATGTGTCTTTTGATTTCTTGACTGCTGCTTCCATGGCTGTTGATTATGGATCCAAGTAAAATGAAATCTTTGACAACTTCAATCTTTTCTCCTTTTATCAGGATGTTGCTCATTGTTCCAGCAGTGAAGATTTTTTTTGTTTTCTTTATGTTGAGGTGTAATCCATACTGAAGGCTGTGGTCATTGATCTTCATTAGTAAGTACTTCAAGTCCTCTTCACTTTCAGCAAGCAAGTTTGTGTCATCTGCATAATGCAGGTTATTAATGAGTCTTCCTCCAATCCTGATGCCCCCTTCTTCCTCATATAGTCCAGCTTCTCATATTATTTGCTCAGCATACAGATTAAATAGGTATGGTGAAAGAATACAACCCTGACGCACACCTGTCCTGACTTTAAACCAATCAGTATCCCCTTGTTCTGTCCGAACAACCGCCTCTTGATCTATCTAAAGGTTCCTCATGAGCACAATTAAGTGTTCTGGAATTCCCATTCTTCGCAGTGTTATCCATAGTTTGTTATGATCCACACAGTCGAATGCCTTTGCATAGTCAATAAAACACAGGCAGGAAGAAGTCAAGATGGCGGAATAGACAGACGCTTCCGTCGAGCCCTCTTTACAACAAAGACCTGAAAAAACAATTGAAACAAGTATATTTGTGACAAGCTCGGAGCTCTGAGCATCAAAGGCAAGCTTAGACAACGAACTGAGGGGCAGAGGAAGTAAGAGACCATTCAGAATCGGAGAGGAGTTGCCGAACCTGAATCGCGGGGAGCCCTTAATGCTCTGACTGAGACTGGAAGGACCCCGGTGGTCATGGCCCCCAGACCTTCTGTTGGCCCAGGACAGGAACCATTCCCGAAGCCAACTCTTCAGACATGGATTGGACTGCACAATGGGTTGGAGAGGGATGCTGGTGAGGAGTGAGCTTCTTGGATCAGGTGGACACTTGAGACTATGTTGGCATCTCCTGCCTGGAGGGGAGATGAGAGGGTGGAGGGGGTTAGAAGCTGGCGAAAAGGACACGAAAAGAGAGAGTGGAGGGAGAGAGCAGGCTGTCTCATTAGGGGGAGTGTAATTGGGAGTGTGTAGCAAGGTGTATATGGGTTTTTGTGTGAGAGACTGACTTGATTTGTAAACTTTTACTTAAAGCACAATAAAAATTATTTAAAAAAAAAAAAAAAACACAGGTAAACATCTTTCTGGTATTCTCTGCTTTCAGCCAGGATCCATCTGACATCAGCAATGATATTCCTGGTTCCATGTCCTCTTCTGAAACCGGCCTGAATTTCTGGCAGTTCCCTGTCAATATACTGCTGCAGCTGCTTTTGAATGATCTCCAGCAAAATTTTGCTTGCGTGTGATATTAATGATATTGTTCTATAATTTCCACATTCGGCTGGATCACCTTTCTTGGGAATAGGCATAAATATGGATCTCTTCCAGTCAGTTGGCCAGGAAGCTGTCTTCCATATTTCTTAGCATAGACGAGTGAGCATGTTCAGTGCTGCATCTGTTTGTTGAAACATCTCAGTTGATATTCCATCAATTCCTGGAGCCTTGTTTTTTGCCAATGCCTTCAGAGCAGCTTGGACTTCTTCCTTCAGTACCATCGGTTCCTGATCATATGCCACCTCTTGGAATGGTTGAATATCTACTAATTCTTTTTGGTATAATGACTCTGTGTATTCCTTCCATCTTCTTTTGATGCTTCCTGTGTCGTTTAATATTTTCCCCATGAAATCCGTCACTATTGCAACTCGAGGCTTGAATTTTTTCTTCAGTTCTTTCAGGTTGAGAAACGCCGAGCGTGTTCTTCCCTTTTGGTTTTCCATCTCCAGCTCTTTGCACATGTCATTATAATACTTTACTTTGTCTTCTCAAGCCACCCTTTGAAATCTTCTGTTCAGTTCTTTTACTTCATGAATTCTTCCTTTTGCTTTAGCTGCTCAACGCTCAAGAGCAAGTTTCAGAGTCTCCTCTGACATCCACCTTGGTCTTTTCTTTCTTTCTTGTCTTTTCAATGACCTCTTGCTTTCCTCATGGATGATGTCCTTGATGTCATTTCAAAACTCGTCTGGTCTTCAGTTACTAGTGGTCAATGTGTCAAATCTATTCTTGAGATGGTCTCTAAATTCAGGTGGGATATACTCAAGGTCATATTTTGGCTCTCATGGACTTGCTATGATTTTCTTCAGTTTCAGCTTGAACTTGCATATGAGCAATTGATGGTGTGTTCCACAGTCGGCCCCTGGCTTTCTTCTGACTGATGATATTGAGCTTTTCCATTGTCTCTTTTCACAGATGTAGTCAATTTGATTTCTGTGCATTCCTATCTGGCGAGGTCCATGTATATAGTCGCTGTTTATGTTGGTGAAAGAAGGCATTTGCAATGAAGAAGTCGTTGGTCTTGCAAAATTTTATCATTCAATCTCCAGCATTGTTTCTATCACCAAGGGCATATTTTCCAACTACTGATCCTTCTTCTTTGTTTCCAACTTTCGCATTCCAATCACCAGTAATTATCAATGCAACTTGATTGCATGTTCGATTAATTTCAGACTGCAGCAGCTAATAAAAATCTTCTATTTTTTCATCTTTGCCCCTAGTGGTTGGTGAGTAAATTTGAATAATAGTCGGATTAACTGGTCTTCCTTGCAGGTGTATTGATATCCTCCTATCACTGACAGTGTTGTACTTCAAGATAGATCTTGAAACGTTCTTTTTGAAGATGAACGCAACACCATTCCTCTTTGAGTTGTCATTCCCAGCCTAGTAGACTATATGATTGTCCAATTCAAAATGGCCAATACCAGTCCATTTCAGCTCACTAATGCCTAGGATATCGATGTTTATGTGTTCCATTTCATTTTTGACGATTTCCAATTTTCCTAGATTCATACTTCTTACATTCTAGGTTCTGATTATTAATAGATGTTTGCAGCTGTTTCTTCTCATTTTGAGTCATGCCACAGTAGCAAATGAAGGTCCCAAAAACTTTACTCCATCCACGTCATTAAGGTCAACTCTACTTTGAGGAGGCAGCTCTTCCCCAGTCATCTTTTGAGTGCCTTCCAACCTGGGGGGCTCATCTTCCAGCACTATATCAGACAATGTTCCACTGCTATTCACAAGGTTTTCACTGGCTAATGCTTTTCAGAAGTAGACTGTCGAGTCCTTCTTCCTAGTCTGTCTTAGTCTAGAAGCTCAGCTGAAACCTGTCCTCCATGGGTGACCCTGTTGGTATCTGAATACCGGTGGCATAGCTTCCAGCATCACAGCAACACACAAGCCCTCACAGTACTACAAACTGACAGACTCATGGGGGAGAACTACCATACGATCCAGCACTCCCACTCCTTGGAATACATCCTACAGAAATAAGAGGTTTTACATGAACAGATATATGCACACCCACGTTTATTGCAGCGCTGTTTACAATAGCAAAAAGATGGAAGCAACCAAGGTGCCCATCAACGGATGAATGGATAAATAAATTAGAGTATATTCACACAATGGAATACTACACATCGATAAAGAACAGTGAGGAATCTGTGAAACATTTCATAACATGGAGGAACCTAGAAGGCATTATGCTGAGTGAAATTAGTCAGTTGCAAAAGGACAAATATTGTATAAGACCACTATTATAAGAACTTGAGAAATAGTTTAAACTGAGAAGAAAACATTCTTTTGTGGTTACGAGAAGGGGGAGGGAGGCAGGGTGGGAGACAGGTATTCACTGATTAGATAGTAGATAAGAACTACTTTAGGTGAAGGGAAAGACAACACACAATACAGGGAAGATCAGCACAACGTAACTAAACCAAAAGCAAAGAAGTTTCCTGAATAAACTGAATGCTTCGATGGCCAGTGTAGCAGCGGCAGGGGTTTGGGGACCATGGTTTCAGGGGACATCTAAGTCAATTGGCATAATAAAATCTATTAACAAAACATTCCGCATCCCACTTTGAAGAGTGGCGCCTGGGGTCTTAAACACTAGCAAGCAGCCATCTAAGAGGCATCAGTTGGTCTCAACCCACCTGGGTCAAAGGAGAGTGAAGGACACCAAGGACACAAGGCGATTATGAGCCCAAGAGACAGAAAGGGGCACATGAACCAGAGACTACATCATCCTGAGACCAGAAGAACTAGATAGCGCCCATCTACAACCGATGACTGCCCTGACAGGGAACACAAAAGAGAAGCCCTGAGGGAGCAGGAGAGTAGTGGAATGCAGACCCCAAATTCTCATAAAACGACCAGACTTAATGGTCTGACGGAGACTAGAAGGACCCCAGTGGTCATGGCCCCCAGACCTTCTGTTGGCCCAGGACAGGAACCATTCCCAAAGCCAACTCTTCAGTCAGGGATTGGATTGCACAATGGGTTGGAGAGGGATGCTGGTGAGGAGTGAGCTTCTTGGATCAGGTGGACACTTGAGACTATGTTGGCATCTCCTGCCTGGAGGGGAGATGAGAGGGTGGAGGGGGTTAGAAGCTGGTGAAATGGATACAAAAAGAGAGAGTGGAGGGAGACAGCGGGCTGTCTTATTAGGGGGAGAGTAATTGGGAGTATGTAGCAAGGTGTATATGGGTTTTTGTGTGAGAGACTGACTTGACTTGTAAACTTTCACTTAAAGCACAATAAAAATTATAAAAATAAAAATAAAAAAGATAGGTGGATTTTCTCTTCTAAAACAGCAAGAAACAAAACTGAGTGCATGGGAGGAGAACAAAGAAGCTTCATTCCCCTTTGTTTTCAAAATACGTATAATATGTATTATTTCCTAATAAGAAAATTAAACACATCAACTTCTCACTGTCTATCACATTTCCTCAAAAGAGGAAATCAAATGTAGCCCTTATTCTTCTTCCTCTTTTTTTTTTTTAATCTGTCCTTGAAACTTTAAGAAAGCCGTATAGACTTGCAATTCTTTCAAGGCAAAGAAAAAATAACCTTGAAGTCAAACAAAGAATGCCTATCATCTAAAGTAGCTATGAAGGAGATCTGATTAAAGTAAGAATTCCCATCACTACATTTCTACTCAACATACCAAAATCAGGAGTTATTGATTCCTTTAATTTAAAAAGACCTGATATGGAAATACTACATTGAGACCAATCCCATGTGGACAATTCAGTCAGGATTTCTAGTTTTCAGCTCATGCCTCTGAGACAGATCTACTTAAACTTGCAATTAAATATCACAGGACCATGACACATTCTCATCCACCAAAAAAAAAAAAATCCAAGGGGAAAGAGAGTAGGAATAAAGGGAGAGGAATATGAGAAAGTGAGTAGACCATTATATGAAAAGGGAGAAGGTGATGATAAAACCTCAAAACACAGAACAAGCAATCAAAGGAGCCAAAACAGAAAATAAAGAGCAAACTAAAAGTTAACAAAAAAGCAAATAATTATAATCAATGTAAATTTGAATCTCCCAAAGTGTATAATCAAAATGATGTTATATAACATTTAGAGTGGGTACAGACATATGCTAGATACGCCATCCAGAGATTATTGGTGAATTAGCCCTAAAAATATGAATGTCCGTTGCCATAGAGTTGATTCTGACTCACAGCATTTTCACTTCACGCCTTCCTAAATACTGTCATCTTATGAAATTAATATTAAAGACAGGCCTGAGCTAAGAAACATGAGACAGTGTGCAGTTCGTTTTTTCTCTTTTACTATTAACTAGCAATGACCATGATTTAAAAAAAAAAAAAAAAAAAATCTGTTTTAAGGCAATATGCAAGTTGACACATCTTAATGACTTTTATAGTTGTTCTTTCTCAGATATTAGTAACACTTCATGTCATGTATATGTATATGTATGGAAAAAGAGAGGGAGTAGGAATTAGAAGGAGAGATAAAGATCAGAGAAGAAAAAAAAGAATAAGGAGGGAGGATAAAAGGTGGGCCACTTCGTAAATGGACCTGGTTACTAAATTTTCATTACAAGTTATTTCAATTTTAATTTCAAATACATCAAGTATTTTGAAATACATACAGTCCTTCTTTCCATTAAATGGTGCACTGGTGTAACTTTATTGAGTCTAGGATCATAATGCTGGCATCTAAAGAAGTACTAGTACTAGTATAATGACAGACACATTGACCAATGGAACAGAATTGAGAACCCAGATGTAAATTCACCCACCTACGGTCACCCAATCTTTGACAAGTGCCCAAAGTCCATAGAATGGGGAAAAGGCAGTCTTTTTAACAAATGGTGATGGCAAAACTGGATGTCTATCTGCAAAAAATGTAGCAGGGGCCATACCTCACACCATACACAAAAACTAATTCAAAATGGATCAAAGACCTAAATATAAAGCAAAAAACTATAAAGATCATAGAAGAAAGAATAGGATCAACACTAGAGGCCCTAATACACAGCATTAACAGGATACTAACCATAACCAAAAACACAAAAACTCCAGGAGACAGCTAGATAACTGGGATCTTCTAAAAATTAAACACTTATACTCATCAAAAGACTTCATTAAAAGAGTAAAAAGAGAACCTACAGTCTTGGAAAAAAAATTTTGAATATTACAAATCAGACAAAGGTCTAATCTCTAAAATCTACAGGAAAATCCAACACCTCTACAACAAAAAGACAAATAAACCAGTTAAAAAATGGGCAAAGGAAATGAACAGACACTTGAACAAAGACCTTAAAGCAGCTAACAGACACATGAGGAAGTGCTTACAATCACTAGCCATTAGAGAGATGCAAATCAAAACCACAATGAGATACCATCTCACTCCAGCATTACTGGCACAAATCAAAAAAAAAGAAAAAAAACAGGAAACAACAAATGTTGGAGAGGCTGCAGAGAGATCAGAATTCATGCACTGCTGTTGGGAAAGCAAAATGATACAAGCATTTTGGAAAATGGTATGGCCCTTCTTTAGAAAGCTAGAAAGAGAAATAACATATGATCCAGCAATCCCACTTCTACAGAAATAAGAGTCATCACACGAGTAGACATATGTACATCCATGTTCATCATAGCATTGTTCACATAGCAAAAAGATGGAGACAACCTAGAAGCCCATCAACAGATGACTGGATAAACAAACTGTGGTATGTACACACAATGAAGTATTAAGCAATAATAAAGAACGATGATGAATCTGCGAAGTATCTCATAATATGGATGAATCTGGAGGGCATTATGTTGAGTGAAATAAGTCAACCACAAAAGGACAAACATTGGATGAGACCACTACTGTAAAAACTCATGAAAAGGTTTACACACAAAAAGAAACAATCTTTGATGGTTACGAGGGAGGGGAGCAATGGGGATGGAAAAACACTAAATAGGTAAGTGGTAACTTTGGTGAAGGGTAAGACGGTACATGATACTAGGGAAGCCAGCACAACTTGTACAAGGCAAGGTCATGGAAGCTCCTTAGACATATCCAAACTCCCAGAGGGACCAAATTGCTGGGCTGAGGGCTATGGGTTCCATGGTCTCAGGGAACATCTAGCTCAATTGGCATAACATAGTTTATACAGAAAATGTTCTACATTCTACTATGATGAGTAGTGTCTGGGGACTTAAAAGCCTATGAGCGGCCATCTAAGATACTCCACTGGCCTCGCACCTTCAGGAGCAAGGAAGAATGAAGAAAACTAAAGGTACAAGGGAAAGATTAGTCCAAAGGACTAAAGGACTACAACTACCATGGCTTCCACCAGGCTGAGTCCAGTACAACTAGATGGTGCCTGGTTACCGGCCCTGACTGCTCTGACAGGGATCACAATATAGGGTCCCAAACAGAGCTGAAGAAAAATGTAAAACGAAATTCTAATTAAAAAAAAAAAAATCAGACTTACTAGTGTGACAGAGACTGGAGAAACCCCAAGAGTACAGTCCCGGACATCCTTTTAGTTCAGTAATAATGAAGTCACTCCCAAGGTTCAACATTCAGCCAAAGATTGGACAGGTCCATAAAACAAAATGAGACTAACGGGACACACCAGCCCCAGGCAAGGACTAGAAGGCAGGAGGGGACAGAAAAGCTGGTAAAAGGGAATGAAAGGCGGAAAACGGAGAGTGTTGACATGTCGTGGGGTTGTTACCCAATGTCATAAAACAATATGTATACTGTTTAATGAGAAGCTAGTTTGTTCTGTAAACCTTTATCTAAAGTACAATTTAAAAAATAAAATACAGAACTACCAGTTCTCTCACTTATAAAACTGTCCTTAATATCTATTTCTTTTGTATATTATTAATAATGAATTTTTCTCTCCTAGGGACAGACTCTATCTGCACATCACATAGGATGGTGCTTAAATGCAAAATGCACTGTAGAAAGAATAAAACTACTTCAGCAACTTGAAAAATTCTGGGAAAAAAAAAGGGAACATAAAACCAAAACCAAACCCATTGCTGTCAAGTTGATTCTAGCTCATAGCGGCCCTATAGGAAGGCATAAAATAAACCAAAAAGAAAAAATAAGTAAAGGAGGAAACATGAACTAGGGAACTGAAAAAGATGCAGTGAAAACAAAATACGGGTGTGATTTGACAAAAGAAGCTCTTCCAAACATCACATCTAGTCACCCAGCTTGCTTCTACTGGTAAAACTGATTCTTACAGACCTTTGCCAACCATTCCTCTCTCGGAAGGGCCACAGTTGATTGATTAGTCTGCTAGAAAAAACTATAAACACTTCAAAGACATTTCTTTTAATGACTTTGTGGGCATCTTAAAACTCAAAAATACTCAGTCAATTCAAATTTTCTTTGACATTCCATCAAGATGGTAAAGAGTAAGGCTATTGCTTTATACTACCACTCAGTTTTTTCTAAAAGTCATTTATTTCTTAGGGGCTTGGTTTTTGCATTAAAGAATGAATGATCATATTCAATTCACAATATTTATCACAAAAGGGAAAGGACTCTCCATACAAAAGAGAAAACAATTTGAAATCATGGAGTGTGTAAATTTCTAATCTCTACTGTGATCCTTGAAGATCAGGAGAAGTCATTGACAAATGCCATGATACGAATGAAAAAATTAAGATGGCTGCCAATGAAAAACTTTGCTCCCTTTGCTTAGCGAATAACAGAGAGGGTTCCTTTGTATGTTCAAACCCTTGTGTATGAGAAGCGGCCACAAAAACTAGAAAGTTGGGAGCAAGTCTTCCCAGTGGTCTTGTATACTAAACTACAAAACCACTGCAAGAAATGTGAATGAGTTTTGTGGTTATAGTGCTCATAAAAATTTCTTGGTAAATACCTTAATTCCATGCTAAGTAGATAAAGAGGAAACAAGCAAAACAATGGGAGGAGAATGGGAAAAGCACACTAAAATTTGTTTTAAAAATGTGCATCAAAGACCTCATCTTCTACAAAGAAAAACTACCAGGAGGAAATAACAGAGCAGAATGAATTGACTATTTCAAAGTTCTTAATCGAAATCATTCCTATGATAGGTATTACTATCGATAAGAATCATAACAATAATAACAACTAAAGTTCACTGAGTATATACTAAGTGTGCGTGCATGTAGTCAATTTGATGCCAGTGTATTCCATCTGGTGAGGTCCGCGTATATAGTCACCATTTATGTTGTTGAAAAAGGTATTTCCAACAATTAGGTCCTCGCCTTGCAAAATTCTATCATGTGATCTCTGGCATCTTTTCTATCTCCAAGGCCCTATTTTCCAACTACTGATCCTTCTTCTTTGTTTCCAACTTTTGCATTCCAATCACCAGTAATTATCAATGCATATTGTTTGCATGTTTGATCAATTTCAGATTGCAGAAGTTGGTAGGAAATCTTCATTTTCAGTATCATTGGTTGGTATGTAAATTTGAATAATAGTTGTATTATTGTAGGAATATATATATTATTCTATCACACATCTGTCAGTTTGTGGTACTGAGATGCTAGAAGCTAGGAAACAGGTATTTCACATAGTAGCAGGTTCACCCATGGCCGACAGGTTTCAGCAGAGCTTCCAGACTAAGACAGACTAGGAAGAAGGACCTGGTGATCTACTTCTGAAAAAACTGCCAGTGAAACTTTACAAATAGTAGCGAAACCTTGTCTGATATACTGTCAGAAGGTAAGTTCCAAGATTGGAAGGCACTCAAGATACAAAGGATGAAGAGCTGCCTCCTCAAAGTAAAGTTGACTTTAATGATGTGAATGGAGCCAAGCTTCCAGGACTCTCATATGCTGATATGGCATGACATGAAATAAGAAGAAAGAGCTGTGAACATCCATTTATAACCAGAACATGGAATGTATTAAGTATGAATCTAGGAAAATTGGAAATCATCAAAAGTGAAAATAGACCATATAAAGACCGATATCCTAGGCATTAGTGAGCTGAAATTGACTCGTATTGGCCATTTTGAATTAGACAATCATATGGTCTACTATGCCAGTAATGACAGTTGAAGAGGATTGGCAATGCATTCATTGTCAAAAAGAACATTTCGATTCTATCCAGAAGTACAATGCTATCAGTGATAGGATACTACCCATACATCTATAAGGAAGACCCGTTAATATAACTATTATTGAATTTACATATCAAACACTAATGCCAAAGATGAGGAAACTGAAGATTTTTACCAACTTCTGCAGTCTGAAATTGATCAGACAAACTATATGACACAGAACTTACTGCACAACAGATCATCAATTGCTAATATACACGCTCAAGTTGAAGCAGAAGAAAATTAAAACAAGTCCATGGCAGCCAAATAAAAATCTTAAGTATATCACATCTGAATTTAGAGACCCTCACCAGAATATATTTAATGCAATGAACACAAATCACCAAAGACCAGACAAGTTATGGCACGACATCAAGGACAACATACATGAAGAAAGCAAAAGGTCATTAAAAACACAGGAAAGAGGGCGGAGCCAAGATGGCGGACTAGGCAGACGCTACCTCGGATCCCTCTTACAACAAAGACACGGAAAAACAAGTGAATCGATCACATACATAACAATCTACGAACCCTGAACAACAAACACAGATTTAGAGACGGAGAACGAACTAATACGGGGAAGCAGCGATTGTTTCCAGAGCCTGGAGCCAGCATACCAGTCAGGTACGGCACAAGCACAGAGACCTGCTCCACCCCCCTGAACTAACCCCGGGAGGGGGACTAGCCGGTTCCACGGGCGGCGTGGGACGCAGCCGTTAGGAGAAGTCCCCGGGAGGCAGTGACTGATCTTGGAGCAGAAAGAGTAGCATCCGAGCCGGGGAACCGTCCCACAGGGATTTGGACTGCACGCAGGTACGCCATAAACACGGAGAGTTGCTCCACCCCCTGAACTAACCCCGGGAAGGTGACCATCCGGGTCGCGCGGGCGGCGTGGGACGCAGCCGGTAGGAGAAGTCCCCAGGAGGCAGCGACTGGTATTGGAGCGGGGAGAACAGCGTTCCAGCCGGGACACTCGGTCGCGGCACAAGCACGGGGAGCTACTCCACCCATCTGAACTAACCCCGGGAGGGGGCCCACCTGGTTCACGGGGGCGGCACGGCCACGCGGCTGGAGGGACGAGAAGTCCCCGGGAGGCAGCGACTGATTTTGGAGTCGAGAGTGCACCGTCCCAGTAGGGGAGCCTTGACGCTGGGCGTGGGGCTGGAAGCGGAGGATCTGACCGTGACTCCAGCGGGCCAGACCCCCCGGGGGCAATCTCCACACAGACAGCACACATAGGCGACGCGCCCGCGGGAATCTCAGATATAAGAGTCATTCCAAGCAAGACAAGCAACTCTGGCTATATTCTGAGGTGCTACTCTCCTATCTCTCTGTTCCCTCCCCCACCCTCCCCAGGCGGCTTCATTAACATCTGAATAGCCTGAGCCAGAGGGAGAACTCTGATAGGGATCTGACTGCAGTTTTTTTTTAGCGGATTTTCTGGAAAAACTAGTTTCCCAGTGATGGCTCGGAGACAACAATCCATATCAAACCACTTAAAGAAGCAGACCGTGACAGCTTCTCCAACTCCCCAAACAAAAGAATCAAAATCTTTCCCAAATGAAGATACAATTTTGGAATTATCAGATACAGAATATAAAAAACTAATTTACAGAATGCTTAATGATATCACAAATGAAATTAGGATATCTGCAGAAAAAGCCAAGGAACACACTGATAAAACTGTTGAAGAACTCAAAAAGATTATTCAAGAACATAGTGGAAAAATTAATAAGTTGCAAGAATCCATAGACAGACAACATGTAGAAATCCAAAAGATTAACAATAAAATAACAGAATTAGACAACACACTAGGAAGTCAGAGGAGCAGACTCGAGCAATTAGAATGCAGACTGGGACATCTGGAGGACCAGGGAATCAACACCAACATAGCTGAAAAAAAATCAGATAAAAGAATTAAAAAAAATGAAGAAACCCTAAGAATTATGTGGGACTCTATCAAGAAGGATAACCTGCGGGTGATTGGAGTCCCAGAACAGGGAGGGGGGACAGAAAACACAGAGAAAATAGTTGAAGAACTTCTGACAGAAAACTTCCCTGACATCATGAAAAACGAAAGGATATCTATCCAAGATGCTCATCGAACCCCATTTAAGATTGATCCAAAAAGAAAAACACCAAGACATATTATCATCAAACTCACCAAAACCAAAGATAAACAGAAAATTTTAAAAGCAGCCAGGGAGAAAAGAAAGGTTTCCTTCAAGGGAGAATCAATAAGAATATGTTCTGACTACTCAGCAGAAACCATGCAGGCAAGAAGGGAATGGGACGACATATACAGAACACTGAAGGAGAAGAACTGCCAACCAAGGATCATATATCCAGCAAAACTCTCTCTGAAATATGAAGGCGAAATTAAGATATTTACAGACAAACACAAGTTTAGAGAATTTGCAAAAACCAAACCAAAGCTACAAGAAATACTAAAGGATATTGTTTGGTCAGAGAACCAATAATATCAGATATCAGCACAACACAAGGTCACAAAACAGAACGTCCTGATATCAACTCAAATAGGGAAATCACAAAAACAAACAAATTAAGATTAATTAAAAAAAAAATACACATAACAGGGAATCATGGAAGTCAATAGGTAAAAGATCACAATAATCAAAAAGAGGGACTAAATACAGGAGGCATTGAACTGCCATATGGAGAGTGATACAAGGCGATATAGAACAATACAAGTTAGGTTTTTACTTAGAAAAATAGGGGTATATAATGAGGTAACCACAAAAAGGTATAACAACTCTATAACTCAAGACAAAAACCAAGAAAAACGTAACGACTCAACTAACATAAAGTCAAACACTATGAAAGTGAGGATCTCACAATTTACTAAGAAAAACGCCTCAGCACAAAAAAGTATGTGGAAAAATGAAATTGTCAACAACACACATAAAAAGGCATCAAAATGACAGCACTAAAAACTTATTTATCTATAATTACCCTGAATGTAAATGGACTAAATGCACCAATAAAGAGACAGAGAGTCACAGACTGGATAAAGAAACACGATCCATCTATATGCTGCCTACAAGAGACACACCTTAGACTTAGAGACACAAACAAACTAAAACTCAAAGGATGGAAAAAAGTATATCAAGCAAACAATAAGCAAAAAAGAAGAGGAGTAGCAATATTAATTTCTGACAAAATAGACTTTAGACTTAAATCCACCACAAAGGATAAAGAAGGACACTATATAATGATAAAAGGGACAATTGATCAGGAAGACATAACCATATTAAATATTTACGCACCCAATGACAGGGCTGCAAGATATATAAATCAAATTTTAACAGAACTGAAAAGCGAGATAGATACCTCCACAATTATAGTAGGAGACTTCAACACACCCCTTTCGGAGAAGGACAGGACATCCAGTAAGAAGCTCAACAGAGACACGGAAGATCTAATTACAACAATCAACCAACTTGACCTCATTGACTTATACAGAACTCTCCACCCAACTGCTGCAAAATATACTTTTTTTTCTTGCGCACGTGGAACATCTCTAGAACAGACCACATATTAGGTCATAAAACAAACCTTTGCAGAGTCCAAAACATCGAAATATTACAAAGCATCTTCTCAGACCACAAGGCAATAAAACTAGAGATCAATAACAGAAAAACGAGGGAAAAGAAATCAAATACTTGGAAAATGAACAATACCCTCCTGAAAAAAGACTGGGTTATAGAAGACATCAAGGAGGGAATAAGGAAATTCATAGAAAGCAACGAGAATGAAAATACTTCCTATCAAAACCTCTGAGACACAGCAAAAGCAGTGCTCAGAGGCCAATTTATATCAATAAGTGCACACATACAAAAAGAAGAAAGAGCCAAAATCAGAGAACTGTCCCTACAACTTGAACAAATAGAAAGTGAGCAACAAAAGAATCCATCAGGCACCAGAAGAAAACAAATAATAAAAATTAGAGCTGAACTAAATGAATTAGAGAACAGAAAAACAATTGAAAGAATTAACAAAGCCAAAAGCTGGTTCTTTGAAAAAATTAACAAAATTGATAAACCATTGGCTAGACTGACTAAAGAAATACAGGAAAGGAAACAAATAACCCGAATAAGAAATGAGAAGGACCACATCACAACAGAACCAAATGAAATTAAAAGAATCATTTCAGATTATTATGAAAAATTGTACTCTAACAAATTTGAAAACCTAGAAGAAATGGATGAATTCCTTGAAAAACACTACCTACCTAAACTAACACATTCAGAAGCAGAACAACTAAATAGACCCATAACAAAAAAAGAGATTGAAACGGTAATCAAAAAACTCCCAACAAAAAAAAGTCCTGGCCCGGACGGCTTCACTGCAGAGTTCTACCAAATTTTCAGAGAAGAGTTAACACCACTACTACTAAAGGTATTCCAAAGCATAGAAAATGACGGAATACTACCCAACTCATTCTATGAAGCCACCATCTCCCTGATACCAAAACCAGGTAAAGACATTACAAAAAAAGAAAATTATAGACCTATATCCCTCATGAACATTGATGCAAAAATCCTCAACAAAATTCTAGCCAATAGAATCCAACAACACATCAAAAAAATAATTCACCCTGATCAAGTGGGATTTATACCAGGTATGCAAGGCTGGTTTAATATCAGAAAAACCATTAATGTAATCCATCACATAAATAAAACAAAAGACAAAAACCACATGATCTTATCAATTGATGCAGAAAAGGCATTTGACAAAGTCCAACACCCATTTATGATAAAAACTCTTACCAAAATAGGAATTGAAGGAAAATTCCTCAACATAATAAAGGGCATCTATGCAAAGCCAACAGCCAATATCACTCTAAATGGAGAGAACCTGAAAGCATTTCCCCTGAGAACGGGAACCAGACAAGGATGCCCTTTATCACCGCTCTTATTCAACATCGTGTTGGAAGTCTTAGCCAGGGCAATCAGGCTAGACAAAGAAATAAAAGGTATCCGGATTGGCAAGGAAGAAGTAAAGTTATCACTATTTGCAGATGACATGATTATATACACAGAAAACCCTAAGGAATCCTCCAGAAAACTACTGAAACTAATAGAAGAGTTTGGCAGAGTCTCAGGTTATAAAATAAACATACAAAAATCACTTGGATTCCTCTACATCAACAAAAAGAACACCGAAGAGGAAATAACCAAATCAATACCATTCACGGTAGCCCCCAAGAAGATAAGATACTTAGGAATAAATCTTACCAAGGATGTAAAAGACCTATACAAAGAAAACTACAAAGCTCTACTACAAGAAATTCAAAAGGACATACTTAAGTGGAAAAACATACCTTGCTCATGGATAGGAAGACTTAACATAGTAAAAATGTCTATTCTACCAAAAGCCATCTATACATTTAACGCACTTCCGATCCAAATTCCAATGTCATATTTTAAGGGGATAGAGAAACAAATCACCAATTTCATATGGAAGGGAAAGAAGCCCCGGATAAGCAAAGCACTACTGAAAAAGAAGAAGAAAGTGGGAGGCCTCACCTTACCTGACTTCAGAACCTATTATACAGCCACAGTAGTCAAAACAGCCTGGTATTGGTACAACAACAGACACATAGACCAATGGAACAGAATTGAGAACCCAGACATAGATCCATCCACGTATGAGCAGCTGATATTTGACAAAGGACCAGTGTCAATTAACTGGGGAAAAGACAGCCTTTTTAACAAATGGTGCTGGCATAACTGGATATCCATTTGCAAAAAAATGAAACAGGACCCATACCTCACACCATGCACAAAAACTAACTCCAAGTGGATCAAAGACCTAAACATAAAGACTAAAACGATAAAGATCATGGAAAAAAAAATTGGGACAACCCTAGGAGCCCTAATACAAGGTATAAACAGAATACAAAACATTACCAAAAATGATGAAGAGAAACCCGATAACTGGGAGCTCCTAAAAATCAAACACCTATGCTCATCTAAAGACTTCACCAAAAGAGTAAAAAGACCACCTACAGATTGGGAAAGAATTTTCAGCTATGACATCTCCGACCAGCACCTGATCTCTAAAATCTACATGATTCTGTCAAAACTCAACCACAAAAAGACAAACAACCCAATCAAGAAGTGGGCAAAGGATATGAACACACATTTCTCTAAAGAAGATATTCAGGCAGCCAACAGATACATGAGAAAATGCTCTCGATCATTAGCCATTAGAGAAATGCAAATTAAAACTACGATGAGATTCCATCTCACACCAGCAAGGCTGGCATTAATCCAAAAAACACAAAATAATAAATGTTGGAGAGGCTGCGGAGAGATTGGAACTCTCATACACTGCTGGTGGGAATGTAAAATGGTACAACCACTTTGGAAATCTATCTGGCGTTATCTTAAACAGTTAGAAATAGAACTACCATACAACCCAGAAATCCCACTCCTCGGAATATACCCTAGAGATACAAGAGCCTTCATACAAACAGATATATGCACACCCATGTTTATTGCAGCTCTGTTTACAATAGCAAAAAGTTGGAAGCAACCAAGGTGTCCATCAACGGATGAATGGGTAAATAAATTGTGGTATATTCACACAATGGAATACTACGCATCGATAAAGAACAGTGACGAATCTCTGAAACATTTCATAACATGGAGGAACCTGGAAGGCATTATGCTGAGCGAAATGAGTCAGAGGCAAAAGGACAAATACTGTATAAGACCACTATTATAAGATCTTGAGAAATAGTAAACCTGAGAAGAACACATACTTTTGTGGTTACGAGGGGGGGAGGGAGGGAGGGTGGGAGAGGGTTTTTTTTATTGATTAATCAGTAGATAAGAACTGCTTTAGGTGAAGGGAAAGACAACACTCAATACATGGAAGGTCAGCTCAATTGGACTGGACCAAAAGCAAAGAAGTTTCCGGGATAAAATGAATGCTTCAAAGCTCAGCGGAGCAAGCGCGGGGGTCTGGGGAACATGGTTTGCGGGGACTTCTAAGTCAATTGGCAAAATAATTCTATTATGAAATCATTCTGCATCCCACTTTGAAATGTGGCGTCTGGGGTCTTAAATGCTAACAAGCAGCCATCTAAGATGCAGCAATTGGTCTCAACCCACCTGGAGCAAAGGAAAATGAAGAACACCAAGCCCACATGACAACTAAGAGCCCAAGAGACAGAAAGGGCCACATGAACAAGAGACCTACATCATCCTGAGACCAGAAGAACTAGTTGGTGCCCGGCCACAATCGATGACTGCCCTGACAGGGAGCTCAGCAGAGGACCCCTGAGGGAGCAGGAGAGCAGTGGGATGCAGACCCCAAATTCTCATAAGAAGACCAAACTTAATGGTCTGACTGAGACTGGAGGAATCCCGGCGGCCATGCTCTCCAGACCTTCTGTTGACACAGGACAGGAACCATCCCTGAAGACAACTCATCAGACATGAAAGGGACTGGTCAGCGGGTGGGAGAGAGACGCTGATGAAGAGTGAGCTAATTATATCAGGTGTACACTTGAGATTGTGTTGGCAACTCTTGTCTGGAGGGGGGATGGGAGGATAGAGAGAGAGGGAAGCCGGCAAAATTGTCAAGAAAGGAGAGACTGAAAGGGCTGACTCAAGACGGGGAGAGTAAGTGGGAGTAGGGAGTGAGATGTATGTAAACTTATATGTGACAGACTGATTGGATTTGTAAACGTTCACTTGAAGCTTAATAAAAGTTATTATAAAAAAAAAAAAAAAAAAAAACACAGGAAAGAAAGAAAAGACCAAAATGGATGCCAAAGAGGCTACGAAAATTGCTCTTAAACATAGAATAGCTAAAGCAAAATAAAGAAATGATGAAGTAAAAGCTTAACAAGATCTCCAAGAGCAGCTTGAAAAGACAAAGTAAAGCATTATAATGAATGTGCAATGAGAGGGAGTTAGAAATATACTCAGCAATTCTCAAGCTGAAAGATCTGAAGGAAAAATTCAAGCCTCAAGTTGCAAAATATTGAATAACACAGGAAGCATCAAAAGAAGATGGAAGGAATACATAGAGTCAGTGTACCAAAAACAACTGGTCAACATTCAGCCATTTCAGAAGGTAGCACATGATCAAGAACTGATGGTACTGAAGGAGGAAGTCCAAACTGCACTGAAGGCAATGGCAAAAAACAAGGCTCCAGGAATTGACAGAATACCAACTAAGATTTTCAACAAACAGATGTAGTGCTGGAGGTGCTCACTAGTCTATGCCAAGAAATTTGGAAGACAGTTATCTGGTCAACCGACTAGAAGAGATCATGTACAGGCCCATTCCAAAGAAAGATGATCCAAAAGAATGCAGAAATTATTGTACAATATCATTAATTCACACTTAAGTGAAATTTTGCTGAAGATAATTCAAAAATGGTTGCAGCAGTACATCAACAGGGAACTGCCAGAAATTCAAGCCAGATTTAGAAAAGGATGTGGAAGAGGGATATCATTGCTGATGTCCAATGGATCTTGGCTAAAAGCAGAGAATAACAGGAAAATGTTTACCAGTGTTTTACTGAGTACACAAAGGCATTCATTCGACTGTGTGAATCATAACAAATAATACGTAACACTGTAAACAACAGGAATTTCAGAACACTTAATTGTGCTCATGTAGAACCAGTATGTACACCAGAGGCAGTCGTTTGAAGAGAACAAGGGAATACTGTACGGTGTAAAATCAGGAAAGGTATGCATCAGGGTTGTATCCTTCCATCATGCTTATTCAATCTATATACTAGGTAAATAGCCCAAGAAGCTGGACTATATGAAGAACGTGGTAACAGGATTGGAGCAAGACTCATTAACAACCTGCAATTTGCAGATGACACAACCTTTCTTGTGGAAACAGAAGAGGACATGAAGCCCTTACTGATGAAGATCAAAAACTACAGCCTTCAGTATGCATTATACCTCAACATAAAGAAAACAAAAATCCTCCCGACTGTACCAATAAGCAAAATCATGATAAGCAGAAAATATTGAAACCGTCAAGGTTATTTTACCTGGCCTCACAATCAACTCCCATGGAAGCAGCAGACGAAAAACCAAACGAAGATTTGCGTTGGGAAAATTTGCTGCAAAAGACCTCTTTAAAGTGTTGAACAGCAGAGGTGTCAGTTTTAGGGCTAACGTGTGCCTGACCCGAGCCATGGTGTTTTCAATTGCCTCACATGAATGTGAAATCTGGACAACAAGTAAGGAAGACCAATGAAGAATCAATGCATTTGAGTAGTGGTGTTGGCAAAGAATATTAAATATACCATGGATTGCCAGAAGAATAAATAATTCAGTCTTAGAAGAAGTACAGCCAAAATGTTTCTTGGAAGTGAGGATGGTGAGACTTCATCTCAAGCATTTTGGACATGTTATCAAGAGGGACCAGTCCGTGGAGAAGGACATCATGTTTGGTAAATTAGAGTCAGTGAAAAAGAGGAAGACCTTCAACAACATGGATTTACACATTTGCTGCAACTTGGGCTCAAATATAGCAACAACTGTAAGGATGGCACAGGACAAGGCAGCATTTTGTTCTGTTGTACACAGACAGAGTCCCAGTGAATCAGAACCAACTTGATGGCTCCTAACAACAATAGAACATTAATTAATAAAGAGTACAGAGAACTCTAAAACATACTGGAATAGGGAGGAACCACTAACTTTAAGCTGAGGGAATGCTCACAAAGAAGGCGCAAATCTGGAGGAAGCTCATCTCACCAGGCTAAGATTCAGCACTCATTTGAAAGGGTTAGCCTGTGGCCCATCAAGTGGAGGAAAAGTTTGTTGAGTCGCTACAGGCTGGGATAGATGGCAAAAACAGCTAGCTGAGGAGTCATCTAAGCTGGCTGAGTGGTGGGCATCAGCGAGTCTTCTGCATACCACTAGCAGGGAATTAATCTGTTGGTCAGAAACATAGGAACAAAGAAAAAGCTCCTTAGTCCTGCAGTGTTCCTGAAGAACCATCTATTAACAAGGTGAACACTGTGCTAAGTGGAAAATGAGAAATGCTTATTGAGAAACTGCAGTAATCACAAGGCAGGGCAAAGACGGGTGATTTTGAGCTAAGGGTCAATAAACTGACAACTGGTACAATCTATCATTATAAACAATAAAAACAATACAGAACTTAAAAATACATTATTTCAGCAAACTCACCTATTTCCAAAAACAATCTGGGGTTAAACCACTTTAGATAGATCTTAAATCTTGATAGTTTCTGTATTTTTTTATTTGTTTATATTGTAGAATGAAGAGCTGAGGAAATTACCCTATATTTTTTATGAAAGAGCTGAATATATGATAAGGCGGTTACAAAGAAAGATCATTTGTTTAATTTTTCTTATGAATGACAATGCCCACCATTTTCTCCAGTTCCACAGATTATTCTTGCTCTTCTTGATATGAGGATTTTGGTTCCTTGAATCTCCTTTCCTTGAGGACTTGGGCTAGATATGTTCTATTTCTTCTCCATCCTCCTAACCCAACACTCAACGTGTCCCATTATCTCAGGTTAGCTATATCTGTTCCAGAACTTTTGCCCATGGTAGCCTAATCCCTGTTCTTGTCTTTCTCTTCGGCTAAAGCCATCTTCCTAGTGACTGTAGTGTAGATATTTGTAATAAGAGTAGTTTGAGGACTGATGTCCACGCTTGAATAAGTATTTGAGTCAATTGATTCATATTATAACATTCTCTTGTCTGCAACTGAGAAAACAAATACCGTATTTTACACAAATAACACACATCTTCTATATTTGTTTGCTAAACGCACCCACTGCCACATGGTATTTTCATAAGTGCCAACATGTCAATTTTTTTTTTACATGTTGTTATAAAAAAAAACTAGCATAGTGCATTTACGAAAATACTTTTGGGGGGAAGGGCGTCTTTGGCAAACAAATGTAGAAGGTGTTCATTATTTGTATAAAAATACGGTAATCACAACAAGAACAAGAAAAAGCAACTATAGTGATGCTCTTTTTTCAGCAATGTCCCAGGAATGCCCATTCCCTCACTTAGAGCTAGCGCAGACTCTCATCATGTGGCATCATAACTGGAGATCTAGTATCCCTGTTTCTTGCTTGTTATGCACCAAAAGTAGCCCCCAATATATTAAAGTGTTAAAATACAAATACAAAATTATAGAAAAGGGGCAGAAAAACACAGTAAATTTTTTTTTTCAGATCTGGAGATTAATGATAATTTTCTTAGCTTTGGAAAAATAAAAGATTAACATGTTCAAAAAATTTCAAAAGCTCTTACAATGGCAACTAAGAACACTGAATCATAAAAAAAAAAAGCAAACAACAGTCTGTCAAATAAGTGTTCATGTATAACAGAGTTAATGGCTACATTATGCATAGATTGCACTTAGATTTATAAGAAAAATATCAAGACCCCCAAGAGATATGTAGGCAAGAATCATGACTAGATCATTAGCAAGCAAGGAAATACAATTAGTGTAAGGGTGAAAATAGTTCACCCTCACTGCTAAACTTAGACATGCATATTAAATCAATTAAAATACCATGTTAACCCTACTAAGTTGTGGGGAGGAGAGACTTACCACTCAAAGCTATTTATGTGGGAGATAAGTAGATATGCTTATACAATGCTTGTTGAATTCTGAGTTGGCAAAACCCTTTAGGCAAGCAATATGACAACATATAACAACTATAAAAATATTCACATTGTCCTAGGAATGTCACTCCTGGAAATTCATAAGGATAAATGAACTGAAGAAAAAGGTCTATAGGTAGAAAGAAACTCATCACAGCATTATAAAATAATAAAACACACACACACACATACACTCTACATTTTAAAATAACTCATAGCATAGACCCTGAAACATTATACAGGCATTAAAATTAAAATATTGAAGGCTATGCAGAAACAGAAAAAAAATATATACGGTGTCTGTAATGTTAAAGGAAAAAATAAAAATAAATGGAGAGGAATTACACAGTGACTGTCATTACATAATAATACAATTCAAAAAAACTGGCAGTGAATTTACAAAACTAAAAGTCATGTCAGGATGCTAGGATTATGAAGAGTCTAACATTTTTTCCATTATTTTACTAATATTACATTTGCTTTAAGATTTCCAAAGAAAAAGCTACTATGTTTTTGCAAGATTCATTTCTGGTAAGATAAATCTTTTATCATTCTCAGCACTGTCATAAGAAAATTATAAAACTTCTGTATGTGAAGAAAATAAATTAATTCAAATTTTAGCTCATACTAATTCCTTTTAAGTTTTTAAGCTACAAAGAGAGAAAAAAGCTTGTAAAGAACTAAAAAGAAGGTGCAATTTCTTCCATTTGAGGGCAAGAATGAGATTTTGGAATTTTACCCAAACTGTCATCTGCACCCTGAAATATAGCATTTTTCTCTGCTCGTTCAACTATTAAAAAAAAAAGGCAAAATAAAGTCATGAAGAGAAGGGAGCTAGAACGCTTGAGAAATTATTAGAGCACCGCATGTCAAAGACACTAGTCACAAGTGATACTCTAAGCTAAAGTACCTACAGGCCAAGCACAAGAACGGCAAAAACTTCTGATGTTGCCCTGACGTGAAGCCCCAGAGACATCTTTAAACTCTAAGAAAGATTTAGACTTTAAATTGCAAGAAATAGTCACATTAATTTCAGGAAAAATGGACAAGTTGCTGAATCACAGATATGCCTGAAACCAAAGAACCAAACCTGTTGCCATCGAATTGACTCTACCTCATAGGGCAACCCTACGGAGCACAGGAGAACTGCCCCATAGAGTTTCTAAGGAACACCTGGTGAATTCGACCTGCCAACCTTTTGGCTAGCAGCCATAGCACTTAACCATTATGCTATACCAGGGTTTCTTACTGTTCAGAACTGATAACGAAAATAGTCAAGTGTTTCTCACCTTTTAGGCATAATAATGTGTAAAATTTTTTTTTTATTAATTTAGCTTTTATTTTTATCAAAGACATGCATACCCACAGTTTGAGGAGTTCAAATAATTCTATAGTTTGGTTTAGAAAAACAGCATTACTTTTGTTCCATGACCTCTCTCCAGAGAATCCCATTTTAGCTAAATCTTTTCATATTGATATCCTTATCTCTAAATAATTTGCTCATAGTGATACTTTATTTCCATTTTTAGGCACTACGTAGCACCACTAACCTCTCCACTTTGTTATAGCATAGTTTGGATTACATGAACATTCTATTATTTTTACTTTATGTATGATGGAAACCCTGGTGGTACAGTAGTTAAGAGCTAAGGCTGCTAACCAAAAGGTCAGCAGTTTGAATCTACCAGGTGCTCCTTGGAAGCCCTATGGGGGCAGTTCTACTCTGTCCTATAGGGTTGCTATGAGTCGGAATTGACTCCACGGCCATGGGTTTGTTTGTTTTTTTATACATATGACAGTCACAGCTGAACTATGTTCCCCACCATGATTATTTTTGCTTTCTTGAATTGTATTTTGTTTTCCTATAGTACATAGTTTATCTTTTTGTTCATTTGCATAGCTTTTTATGGACCAACCATTAATTTAACCTCCCTAAATCTTCTCCAGAGATATAAATCTCAATACACTGAAAAAACTAATTTCTGCCTTACTTTCATTTTCTTGAAGGATTCTTGAAGGAATCTCTATCAGAACCATTTGCCTTGCCTTAGGGTGGTTGTCCTCTAAGCCTGATGATGCATAGTTAGCATTTGGGAATTTCTCTTACTGATACCTTGGGCATTTCCTTTGCTTCTCTTTCATGTTAAAGCCCCTGTATTTTGCATGCCATAACTCCTTCTGGTTGGAAATAAAAATTCTTGATGAGAAATGATTTTCCATCATAACTATTAAGACATTGCTCCACTACATTTCCACTTTCTATTTTTTAGTACAGCTAATGTAATGTTATTTTAATTCCTTATCCATTGTTAAAATTTTTAATCTTCCCCTTCTCCTTACTATTCTGAAATTTTACAGCAGTGGACACTCATGTAGTTCTAGTCTCATTCAGTGTATTGAATACTTGGTGGGGGACGTTCAAATCTTGGAATTGATGTTAGTATCTTACCTATTTTTCTTGAATTATTTCTTTGATGAATTTTAATACTCTGCTTACTATTTTCTCTTTCTAGCACTGCTACTCTTGGACATCCTAGACCAGCTCTTTAATTTTTTTATCTTTTCTTTCTTGATATTCATCTCTTTGGCCTATTTTTTGGAAATTTCCTCAACTTTATATTCCCACATTCTTTGAGTTTTTCATTTCTCCAATATTTTCAATATCCAAGAGCTCACTTTTGCCTCTAAATAAACCTTTTTATAGCAAAAATTCTAATTTTATGGACAGAGGATATTTTCTTATATCTCTGAAAACACTAATGATTTTAAAATATTTTCTTCTCCCTTGGGGGGGGGAAAAAATTGCTGTCGAGTTGATTCCAATTCATAGCGACCCTATAGGACAGAGTAGTACTGCCCCATAAGGTTTCCAAGGAGCGGCTGGTAGATCCAAACTGCCAATCTTTTGGTTAACAGGCAATCTCTTAACCACTGTACCACCAGGGCTCCTCTCCCTTGAAAGCCCATTTTTATTCTAACCTGAGAGGCAGTATAATATACTGGTTATTGGCATGGATTCCATGAATAAGGTGCCTGCATCCAACTCCTGGCTCCACTTCTAATCAGTTACATGACCTTGGGCAAGTTCATTAATCTTTCAGTGTCTTGGTTTCCTTGTTTAGAAAAATCATAAATGACAGTCTTGTTCCAAATATTAACTGAGTTAATAAATGTAAAGTGCTTAAAATAATGCTTGGTCTAAGGTAAGCCCTATATTTGTTATACTAAAAGAGAAGGTGATCATATGTTTTTCTATTTGTTAGTTTTAGACTCTGCCATTCATACAAGGTCATTTATTCAAATACCTCATGATCTCCAACTATCTGCTCAGATCTATTTCTAGACTACTAAAGGAAACTCTATGTATATTGGGGTCTTGTCATTTGTAATCTTCAATACAGGCCATTTAGGTGGGGAATCCTATATGTCAAGATCTTCGTATGTTGAGCTTGGTAATTCTTCTACTTACAGAGTACATACCTGTCTTCCAGGTAAGCCAAAAGATGAAGATTTACTTCAGTGTAAAAATTTTACTTTGCGTTTTCCACATGGTATTTACACCCTCTCTTTCTGGAGAACAAATTCGAGTGTTCGATCTGAAAGGCATGAGCCAAATCAGGGAGAAAACTTGGAAGCCTCGCTCTTTCTTAATCAAATTTCCTGCTTTTAGCCCCCACCTTCAATCTTATTTACAGACATACCTATTGCGCCTCTTCCTGTTCCTTATTCAGGTAGTTTCTCAGCTTTCCCCATCACTGGCTCAGGAATCAAATCCCCTGAACCGGTAAATCAGTAACTGCTGATCCCAACTTTCCAGCTTCCGTTGTGCTCAGCAGATGTGGTTTTATATCTTGTTATAAACCTTTTTGCTATTGTTTAATGAATTTGGAGGGACTAGAGACAAGCATGAGTGTTTAGTTTACTATCTTTAGCCAAAAGTTGAAATGACTATGTAAGACAATGAAAAGCAATTATTAGTAGGAAAAAAAAAATTACCTAATTGTACCTAGGCATTTATTTCTATAAATTTCTCTTCTTCAACAAATGTTGATATTCTGGGAATAGTACTTCTGACCAATTTTACCCATTTAAAATAATTTCTCAGCAACAAAAGCTGAAAGAAAGCCTTAGCCCTAAATCTGTACCACAATGTTCACCCTTCTGCTTAGCCAGCAAATGGCCCTCTGCAGAGAAATCCCCAGTAGAGCTAATGCTTAGCATCGACCACTAAGTGCTGTCTTCTTCACTTTGTGTTTCAGCTTGTAAACATACATACATAAGGTTGTCTATTTGCAAGGTGCTATATATCAAAGGCTATTTTTGCCATCTTCCATGAAAACAGTTCCAAAAAGGGATGAAAAGGGACTAGCGCTTCTGGTAGATCACAGAGAAACATTATCTTTGGAAATGATTCAGAAAAAAGCTCAGCAACAGAAAGTAAAAAAGTGGGAAGCAGCAGCAGCAGCCGTAGCAGCCATTTTCTTTGTGTATCACATGTTGAGAGAAACTTACTTTTCGGTATGAATTTGCTACAAGGGATACTCTACTTTTAAACAGAATGTGTTTTATGGTAACAGTTATTTCAGGAAATGTCTTTATTGCCTCGTACTTTGCTGTGGGGATGGAGAAAAATTAAGGGCATTAAATCAGAAGTATGTGTATTTCTTCTGTAAAATATGGAGTCTGCAGTGTTAATGAATAACCCTAAACTTAACTATCTAGCTATTCTATTTTTTAATTAAATAAAATTATAATTAAGTAGACAGACATTTTATTTCCCATCACCTTGATTATCACTAAAAATCCATTGCCATCTCTGACTCCTATGAGACAGAGTTGAACTGCCCCATAGGCTTTCCGAGCTGCAGCGGGTGGATTAGAACTGCCAACGATTTTTGGTTAGCAGCCATGCTCTTAACCACTGCACCACCAGGGCTCCTGATTACCACCAGGGGGGTTAAAACCATGACTATAACTAAAGTATACCTTCGCTGGTGCCATGGCAATAGCATAACCCCTACAGTAGCAAAGTGGAAATCTGTAGCCACTTTTGTATTGTGTGCTCAAATCTATACATAAAATACGGCCATACTACCCGCAGGCAGGACTTCTCAACATTTAGTCAACTAAGCTTAACCTTTTCTGAAACTCTATCACACTCTTTATGTACCCCATTGCCATCAAGTCGATTCCAACTCACAGCAATCCTATAGGACAGAGTAGAACTGCCCCATAGGGTTTCCAAGGAGCAGCTGGTGCATTTGAACTGCCGACCTTTTCGTTAGCAGCCATAGCTCTTAACCACTGCACCAGCAGGGCTCCATTTATATATATATACGTGACTTGCTATACCTAATTCAAATGTCTTCACCACTACTATAATCAAAGGAACACAGTGAGTGATTTAAGCATGTAAGGAAGGCTAATGGGTGAACCATTTTTTAATCCTGCCTATAAGCCATTCTTTCTATAAAGTTGTTATTAGTTGCCACGGAGTCAATTCCAACTCCTGGCAACCCCATGTGTGCAGAGTAGAACTTCTCAATAAGGTTTTCAAGGCTGTGGAAGTACATCATCAGGTCTGTCTTCTGAAGCGCCTCTTGGTGGGTTCGAACACCCAACCTTTCAGCTAGTAGCACAACACTTAACCATTTGTGCCACAGTGACTCCTTCTACAAGGTTAGTTACCAGAATTCTCAATAGCTATTACAGTTTACTTGTGTTACAAATTTTTCTGGTATAACAAAATTAATGAAATGTTTCTTACTATCTTACCAAATGCAAAACATATGTTCAGTTCTTATATGTAATTATCCTCAGGATGTCCCATTCTGCCCTCAAATTTCAGACATTAATGCTAGAAAAAAAACAAAAACTTTTTTTGATGTGTAAAAAGATCTCCTAATTCATTCTTAAAATGAGTTTTGCTGTAGTTGTTGTTGCTGTTGTTAGGTGCCATCGAGTCGGTTCCGACTCATAGCGACCCTATGCACAACAGAACGAAACACTGCCCGGTCCTGAGCCATCCTTACAATTATTGTTATGCTTCAGCTCATTGTTGCAGCCACTGTGTCAATCCACCTTGTTGAGGGTCTTCCTCTTTTCCGCTGACCCTGTACTCTGCCAAGCATGATGCCCTTCTCCAGGGACTGATCCCTCCTGACAACCTGTCCAAAGCACGTAAGACACAGTTTCGCCGTCCTTGCCTCTAAGGGGCATTCTGGTTGTACTTCTTCCAAGACAGATTTGTTCATTCTTTTGGCAGTCCATGGTATATTCAGTATTCTTCGCCTACACCACAATTCAAAGGCATCAATTCTTGGTCTTCCTTACTCATTGTCCAGCTTTCACACGCATATTATGCAATTGAAAATACCATGGCTTGGGTCAGGTGCGCCTTAGTCTTCAAGGTGACACCTGTGCTCTTCAACACTTTAAAGAGGTCCTTTGCAGTAGATTTACCCGATGCAATGCATCTTTTGATTTCTTGACTGCTGCTTCCATGGCTGTCGATTGTGGATCCAAGTGAAATGAAATCCTTGACAACTTCAATCTTTTCTCCGTTTATCAGGATGTTGCTCATTGGTCCAGTTGTGAGGATTTTTGTTTTCTTTATGTTGAGGTGCAATCCATACTGAAGGCTGTGGTCTTTGATCTTCATTAGTAAGTGTTTCAAGTCCTCTTCACTTTCAGCAAGCAAGGTTGTGTCATCTGCATAATGCAGGTTGTTAATGAGTCTTCCTCCAATCCTGATGCCCCATTCTTCTTCATATAGTCCAGCTTCTCAGATTATTTGCTCAGCATACAGATTGAATAGGTATGGTGAAAGAATACAACCCTGATGCACACCTTTCCTGGCTTTAAACCAATCAGTATCCCCTTGTTCTGTCCAAACAACTGCCTCTTGATCTATGTTAAGGTTCCTCATGAGCACAATTCTAGAATTCCCATTCTTTACAATGTTATCCATAATTTTCTATGATCCACACAGTCGAATGCCTTTACACGGTCAATAAAACACAGGTAAACATCCTTCTGGTATTCTCCCCTTTCAACCAGAATCCATCTGACATCTTTGGTTCCACATCCTCATCTGAAACCAGCCTGAATTTCTGGCAGTTCCCTGTTGATATACTGCTGCAGCCGTTTTTGAATGATCTTTCAGCAAAATTTGCTTGCATGTGATATTAATGATATTGTTCTATAGTTTTGCTGGTATGCATTAAAATTAGATCAGTGATTTCTCATTATTTTCTTTTTAAAAGTTAAATACAAGCCTTTATATCAATGCAAATATATATGTGCTTATATTTATATACTGTATATATGTGTACATTTTTTTTGGAGCAAAATAGTCTACCTGATAGCATTGCCTTATAAATTTACTAGTCCTACCAAAAACATGTCTCTGACTGTGTATTAGGCTTTGATTTGGAGAAGCACAGAAAATGTTAAGATTCTGTCATCATATGGAAAAGTGGATTTGAATTAGATTGGCAATAATATTCATTATAAAATCTTACAACACTGATTCCCCATTATTTTATTTTCTTGAACTAAATCCCAGCTTGTAAGACAGAAGTGTGCCCTTGTTGCCTGGCTGAACGATGAGGGCATGTTTCACACACTGCCTATTCACCATTGCTTTCTGGTAAAGATTGGAATTGGAAAGAATGTTAACAGAAAGACAGGCTTTAAAGATCTTCTGTAAGGGTTATTACTGTACGCAAATGAAAAATGCAGAGCACAGTGCTCTGGGCTCTTTGGCCCATTCTGCTGAATTGAAAGGGAAAATTGAAAAGGCTTAATTATTCCATTTATTACCTTGATGAGTTTTTATAACATGAGATGAATTTTGTGATTAATGAAGATTTTATGTAGACTGTACATAAAAAAAAACTATCGAAAAAAAGCAAATGGCATTATTTTCTGACTAGTGAAGGTGAAAATGAAATGTAAAGTAAAGTTGATTGACTTAAATTTAATATATAAAAGGTAGCACTAGTTAATAGAGTATTGATTAAAGTTATAAAAAGAGATGGTAACAATTCATCAAATATCCTTGTTCTAGGTCCTCCAGGTGGCTGCTTAACAAACTTCTTATATCTGATTTATATTTTCATATTACTCTTTTCATATCTTGTTTCATTTTGGCTATGGACATAGCAGAATCGCCCACTACCAGCAATACAAACTCACAGAAAAATATCATTTGTTAAAACTCTTGGTTTATTTTAGCATCTTTTATGGAATTGATCTCATAACAGGAGTAATGCCAAAGGGGTGGGATAAATACAATTTAAACACATCAGCTCAACTTAACAATTAATGTGTGCACAGAATTTTAACAGAGAAATGTATCTAAAATCTGTATGTTTTAAATCGACATATTAATTTTACAAATAATTTAAATATATGATTCATCCAAGTAGATATGTGAAAATTATTACATTATTTGTCTCTATAAAACACTTTTACATGAGACCATCTTTATTTTAATCATTACAATATATCAAATTGCAAAATGATTTTTAAATCTTAGATAAAGTTTTGGTTTTCTCATTGAATGTATCTTTTCTTGCCTTTTACCAGGTGCTGTCCTCTTCACATACAACTTACACACTCAGCACAAACACACATCAATACAAACATTTGAACGACAACAATTCAAGTCCTAGCACTGTGAAAAAGAAGGGTCGTTACATATCCAAAGTCAAGAAAAGAGTCCTTCTACTTTAAACGGAATAGTTTCCGCCCTCTGCTTTCCACTAAGATATAAAGGGTAAGGGATAGTCCCTAAGGACTATTCTTTTGCCCTCATGAGAATACCTCATGAAGTGCAAACTCTTCTGCAACTCACACATCTTGGGAGTGTAGAATACATGGGTAAAACCACCCCCTCTTCTAGGAAAGCCTTTTGAGTGGTTTCTTTACCCACAGAGAACTTTGCCCCAGGCTCACCAATCTGAGCCTAAGCAAGAAATCAGCAACTCTGAAAGAAGTATCAATCCATCTGACTCTATTTCTGCATGTGCCCCAATAAGGAGATTCTGACCCTGTACAGGGTGAACAGTCAATTAATCATCAATCCAGTTGGTAATATGTTCAACTTGCCAAGATACATCTAGTTGGAACCAATAGACAACCCACGAGAAAAATTAATGAATTGTATTATGCCCTACTTAATTAAATTTCATGTTGTTTTTGTTGTTGTTAAGTGCCGTCCAGGCACTTTAGACTCGTAGTGACCTTATGTACAACAGAATGAAACACTGTCCTGCACCATTCTCAAAATCCTTGAAATGTTTGAGCCAATTGTCACAATCACTGTGTCAATTCATCTTGTCAAGCGTCCTTCTCTTTTTCGCTGACCCTCTACCAAGCATGATGCCCTTCTCCAGAGACTGGTCCATCCTGATAACATGTCCAAAGTGTGTGAGCAAAGCCTTGCTATCCTTGCTTTTAAGTAGCATTCTGGCTGTACTTCTTCCAAGACAGACTTGTTTGTTCTTCTGGCAGTCCATGGTATAGTTAATATTCTTCGCTAACACCATAATTCAACAGCATCTATTCTTCTTCAGTCTTCCTCATACACTCTCCAGCTTTGGCATGAATATGAGGTAACTGAAAACACCATGGCTTGGGTCAGGCACACCTTAGTCCTTAAAGTGACATCTTTGCTTTTTAACACTTTAAAGAGGTCTTTTGCAGCAGATTTGCCCAATGCAATTACGACATTTGATTTCTTGACTACTTCTTCCATGGGCTTTGATTGTACATCCAAGTAAAATGAAATCCTTTACAACTTCAGTCTTTCTCCATTTATCATGATGTTGCTTATTGGTCCAGTTGTGAGGATTTTTGTTTTCCTGGTGTTGGGGTGTAATCCACACTTAAGGCTATACCGTTTGATCTTCATCAGTAAGTGCCTCAAGTCCTCTTCACTTTCAGCAAGCAAGGTTGTGTCATCTGCATATCACAGATTGTTAATGAGTCTTCCTCCAATCCTGATGTCTCATTCTTCTTCATATAGTCCAGCTTCTCAGCTTATTAGCTCTGCATACAGATTGAATAAGTATGGTGAACGGATACAACCCTGACGCACACCTTTCCTGATTGTAAACCACACAGTATCCCCTTGCTGTCTGAACAACTGCCTCTTGGTCTATGTACAGGTTGTCCGTCAGCACAAATAAGTTTTCTGGAATTCCCATTCTTCACAATGCTATCCATAATTTGTTATGATCCACATAGTCAAATGCATTTGCATAGTCAATAAAACACAGGTAAACATCTTTCTAGTATTCTCTGCTTTCAGCCAAGATCCATCTGACATCAGCAATCATAGCCTTCATTTCATGTCCTCTTCTGAATCTGGCTTGACATTCTGGCAGTTCTCTAGCAGTGCACTGTTGCAACTATTTTTGAATTATCTTCAGCAAAATTTTACTGACATGTGATATTAATGATACTATTCGATAACCTCCACATTCTATTGGATCACCTTTCTTTGGAATGGGCACAAATACAGATTTCTTCCAGTAAGTTGACCTGTTAGCTGTCTTCCAAAATTAAATTTCATAGACATTTTTAATATTGATAACAGCATGAAAAATATAGGCATGCACCCCACTTATTGAAGAGAGAGAAACAAGATTGAAAGTTGCATTGTTCCTGCTCACAGAGTCCTGCATAGTTGAGAAGATCCTAGGTTAGACTTACACTCTTCACCTTGAAATATTAACAGAAGAACTGAAAATATTTCCTGAACTAGTATTTTAAAAGGAAATGTAAGGCTGTCTTAAAGAAAAATTTTGTGCGTTTTTGCTCTAAATTTCTCATCTTAAAAAAATTTACACCACATCTCTGTATGTCTACTTATTATAGTCAAGTATAATCATTCTTGCCATTTACCTCTCAAGGTAATAGAAACCAATAGTATTGTGCTGGAATAATTTAGAACCCTCATAGGGAAGCTGCTGAATATGGTTAAGTATTACTATTAATCACTTATACTAAGGATCAATACAGCTGCATATTAAATTTAGCTTAGCCTGAATTATGCCTGAAGATACATTCAAACAATTATGTAATGCTTCTACATAACTATGTGGACCACATAACCCAGATTTTCCAGCTCAATCCCAGTGTTAAATATGATATTCCATTGTCAGAACACGTGCTCTGATTTTGTTTGAAAAATGTAGTCACTTTATATATTGGTGATTTTCTATGATTCATTACATTTACCCGGTATGTTTTAATTAAATTTTTCTCTTGCTGCTTACTAAATATAACTCCTGCCTTACTAGCATAATACTTTACATATGTAAATTCCATATCATTTCCGAAATTTATGAGCAAGTGTTTTGTCCTTTTATATAAATAATCTAAAGGTTATTGTAAACAACAAAAGATAATAGTTAAACTTCTGGCCAACCTTTTTTTTTTTTTTGTATAAAATCACAAAAACCAAATCTGTGGCCACTGAGTTGATTCCAACTGTCACAGTGACCCCATACGATTTACAAGGCAATAAATCTTTATGGAACTCCCTCCAGCGGTTTGGAACCACTCACCTTTCCGCAAGCAGTTATCGCCTTAACTACTGTGCTATCAGGGCTCCACCTTTTTTTTTTGTACAGACATCATATTACTAAATCATTATTAGTCACAATATGCACACAGTCACTGCTCAGCCTAAAAAAGCAGGCAAATAGCTTTTTCTACAACTGATATAGGTCATGTCTCCACACAGGAAAAAGAGGGAACACAGTATGCAAAAACAGTAAATACTCAAAATAATTTAAGTACGTAATATTTCTTCAGTTTACAAAGTAAATTCACATTTACTTTTTACATTTTAGTAGGACAAACTCCATTTAGAAGGAGAACGTGTGCTAGAGAAAGACCCTTAATAACGGAGCCTCTGTCAATTCAGCCATGTCTGTCTGAGTAATAGGTGAGCCAGCAGTAGCTCTAACTGTAAGAAACAAAGAGCCCTAAGAGGCAAACCGACTTTTCACCCCGCCATTCCATGACTGTAACTACCTCGGCTCTGGGAGGCTTTGCGAAGTCCTCTGTGTTCTGCAGGGATGCCTCCTCATTGTCCGGGGTCCTACCTCCCCGACCCGGCCACAGAAGTGGTGTCCCCCTGGGAGGGGCGACCCCGGTGCCTTTGACACACAGTGGGGCCTTGGCTCATAGGGTTACTAGAGCTCTCGGCAGCCAAAACAGAGATGCAGAGCTGTGGAGGGTGCCCCTTAGTGGAAAAACAACCGGGGCTTCCTTCTCCGCCCTGTGTCCTAAGTCGGGCCTGGGAAAGGCTCCCCACGCATCAAGTGCCCCTACTCACCTACCCATCCCGTGACTTCCGGGACACAGGCCGCTGCGCCCCCTGGCGGCCAGTAAAGGCCTCAGGCACCTTTCCTCCTTCCTGACAGCCTTCATTAGTTTCCCAAATGTTTAAAACTGTTTGAGTTATTTATTCTTATACATGTCTGAAAAAATTACAATTGGCGCAACAAACATCTGTTACCACTAATATTATTTTACTATAAGACTAAGTTGTTTTTCAAATGAATGTAACATTGGTTTAAAGAAAATATTAAATATAATACATAACCAAAAAACCAAACCCACTGCCATCCCAGGACAGAATTTCTCTTTATGTTATGATAGCCTCCCTTTTAACATTCAAGCAGCATGGGGGGAAATACAGTCAAGATTCCCAAAGTTAGCTCAAAGAATATTGAATGAAAGTCAAGTGAATGAATAATTCTGAATACAATGTAGTAGGGTATTTCTAGACTTATATGCATGCCTTTCCTGGTTGCTAGGAAGAGCTAGATGGGTCTGAACAAAAAGAAAGCCAAAAGAAATAAACGTATCCTCAAAAACAACAGCATAGTGATTTTAAAACATGGTTACAATTTCTTTAGTACCCTCTCCCTATCAAGAGACAGGTTTTATACCCTTTGCCCTCAAATCTGGGTGTGGTTTTAACCTCTTCAACCAAAAGCATATGGCACACATAATACCATAAGACTTCTGAGGATATTTCATACAAAACCATGCAGCTTCCATCCTGTTTTGTAGGAACATTCGCCCTTGGAGCACTGAGCTACCATATATATATATATATATATATATATATATATATATATATATATATATATATATATATATATATATAAAATCTGACAACCTGGAGATCTTCATGTCGTGAATAAGCTCAGGCCACATGGAGAATCATCCAGGCATATTAGGAAGAAACCTCCAGATAATTCTAGCCCCCACCAGTGGAAGCGACAGGCAGACATCTAGGTCTTCCCAGCTGTGGCCCAGATATCCTAGAGCAGAGAAATGATCCCTACTGTGCCTTTCAGAACTCCTGACTCACAGAACCTGTAAGCATAAGAAAACGTTGGTTGTTTTATGCTTTCAAGATTTGGAGTTGTTTGTTACACAATAATAGGTTACAGGTAAAGTGGGTAAATTTGACATATGGCAGGGCAGAGCTTTTATTCCCCACTTCCTTTTAGGAGTGAGGGTTTGGTGAGAAAGATAAGAGAGAAAGTAACTCGGTTTACTTTATAATGGATAAAAAGGTAGCTAAGAGAGGAAGTCAAAAGTAGCAAGATGAAGTTTTGTTGGTTTTATAGCCATTTCTCTCTGAAAAAAATGTGAATGATCTAATTTTTCCCAACACACTCAGACAGTGTAAGGGCTGTCTAAAGGTTATTGTAAACACAGAGAAACAGAAGAACCTAACTACCCCTTAAGCAATGCAGTCTGTATCTTGTAGAGAGTGTATAAAAACCCAACCCGATGCCGTCGAGTCGCTTTCGACTCATAGCGACCCTATAGGATAGAACAGAACTGCCCCATAGAGTTTCCAAGGAGCGCCTGGCAGATTTGAACTGCCGACCCTTTGGTTAGCAGCTGTAGCACTTAACCACTACGTTACCAGGGTTTCCAGAGTGGATAGTGGTAGAAAAATGCAAGGGAAACATAGGGAAGGAGGAGGAGAAAGAAAAGAGATTCCAAGATGCCCACCAGAGGTAGATGCTGTGTGGACCAAGAGTTAAATCCAGGAAAACTTTGTACCAGGCCCTGGACTTATCTATTTATGATTGTTTCTGGTAACGGTTACGGGCACAAGCTTGACATTACATTTTGGAAGGCTCATTTGGTGCACTGCCAGAAAACAGAACTATTTTTGGAAATGATTCCAGTAAATCATGATTTAAAGTCTGTGAGCATAGTTGTTGAAATGTAACAAAAGAATAGTGAGGAATGCTAACATGGGTGGAGGTCTCACAAGGAAACAGAGGACTACAACTGTCAGCAAGGATAGCATCCTTGCATCAACTCAGGGCTCACATGGAGAGCATCAGGAGTGTTGGAGGCGAGGAGAGGAGAGCAAAACCTAGACTCAGAGTCATTACCTGTTCCCAGTTGCAATTTTCTGACCCCTAGGCCAGTGTTTCACCTGGAAACAAGAATAAAATACCCACCATGGACTAAAGCAAGCCATTAAGATACAAACACAATATCTTGTGTTTAAAATATATATATATTATAAGAATGGAAGTTAAATTTAGTACTTACATCTATGCAGTTGTAGTATCAGCACTTCTTCATTTAATTTTGGGGAGTTGAGATATAGTAAAACATAGAAAGGAATCACCTAATTGCCTAATCCAGAGGCCAAATGCTATAGATTATCAGAGAAAGTGCCATTTTTAAATTTGGGAGGACTTTCTTCTTTCTTATACCATAGAAGTTTATATTTCTCCTAGGAATTTCCTCTGTTTGTAATTTTTTCTTTTAATTCAATCTTTAAACCTTATCTTCCAATTTCTTCTACAAATAACAAAGGTAAGTTGATATTTTCATAATTTGTTTATAAATTTCAGCACACACACAAAAAATTCATGTCTCAACAATGACAAGGCTTAATGTATTTCAAAAGTTATAACCAGACGGGAACGTCTAGGGAGAAGACACACACACAAAAAAAGAAAGACAAGACGTTGTTTATTTGCATTTTAATCGAGTAAGAATCCCATTTTGAAGACTGCTGCTGTTTCACTTTGAACCAAGCCGTGTTTGAATATACCCATTTCAGCATTTTTAAACACCTCCGTTTCCCATTAAACCACTACGTAGATTTAATTTCCTCAACCAAAACTCTACTGAGATAATATACAGAAAAAAACTGTGAACACTTTGGGCAATTCACTGACAAATGTCCCAGTACTCATGTAGTATGTTCCATTTCAGTGACCAGAAAAGTACCGAATTTGACAAAATAGAATCTTACTTTCCTAAATGGACAGACTCCAATATACAAGCTCAAGATGACTATAGAATATTCCCACATTTGAAAGGAAATTTTTGTTTACATTTCCCTCCTTTCCCCTTGGCTCTAATCTAAAGCACTGATTTAGTTTAAATATTGTATTTTGTCCCATGACCTTGTAAAACATGTCAAACCTTCTAAAGAATGTCTATTGTTAGGTAGTTTATTACCAAATATTTACAGTCGGTAATGTAAAGGGATTGTGGTATTGGTTCACTTTGGGAAGAGACTAGAAAATTGGAAAAGTTGAACTACTCTTTATGTAATGAGATTTGAAACTTCTAATTTTAAGTTAGTGCCACTTACTCCTCTATTGGAGAAACTTTCACTAAAGTTAATTAGAAATAAATGAATTACATTGAGAGATTATACCCTTCGATAACACTGATCTTAGGATGTTTTGATGCCTGTCACTCTATAACCCATAAATCTTGAAAATAACGTTGTCAATTCTTAATTATCTATAAATTAATCTCTCCTCATTACTCTTCTCCTTCTTCCTTCCTGTTTCAGAGCAGAAATTATCCCCAGTCCTTTTCATGACTGATGTCTCTATCTCTTTCATCCGTTGCTGCCTCTTTCGGAAAATCCTTCCTACTGGAAGGACACTAAGACTGGAAAGAGATTGACTTTCGAATTAGACCTGGGTTCAGACCTTGATGGCTCACTGCTTGCTACTTCCCAGCTGTGCAACTTTAAGCAAATTACTCAACCACCTTGTATCTGTGGGTAAAGAGTTTACAAAACAAAATCCTTTTCCCTTCTGCATGAGAATTTGGCCACTGATTGACTCTAGCCAAGTGATTCTTGCATGGTAAATTGCAACCCAAAGAGAGGAGCTATAAATGCACTATAAATACCTCATGGGGAAGTCAAAGCTGGGGGCTTCGTTGAGTGCAAAGACGGTTATAACTAGCATCTTCCTTGCAAGGTTCCTGGAAGCTATGCTTGTAGATTTGTATCAAGAGATACTGGCTCCTGTGAATTATGAGGCTTCTAAGTCAGGCCTATCCTGCATCCTTCTGATGTGAATCTGGCCTCCTCACACCTGAGCTGCCTGCGAGACTGCTGTAAGGGCTCATGTGAAAAGAAAAGTGAATGAAGCTGCCCTGCTGGCACTCTGTGTTCATGCCTTACATCCCTCTGAGCAGTCTGGTGTCACATATGGCCTATTGTAGTCATGGAGTCTGAATATTTAGTTGAACCTAAGAAGATCCCTTGCTGAGCAGAATAGAAGGATAATAATATCTACCTTCTAATGATACTTTTCTGTTGTTGGGTGCATTGAGTTGATTTTTACTCATAGCCACCCCGTGTGACAGAGTAGAACTGCCCATAGGGTTTTCTAGGCTTTAATATTTACTGGAGCATATCTCCAGGTCTTTCTCCAGCAGATCCACTGGGTAGGTTCAAATTGCTAGTCTTTTGGTTAACAGCCGAGTACTTAGTCGTTGTGCCACCAGGGGTCCTTTCTAATAATACTAGGAGGATTAGATCAGATTGTACATAAATTCATATACACAGTGATTCACATATATCTATATACATGTAGAGAAATCCTGGGTAGCACAAATGGTTAAGCGTTCAACTATTAGCTGAAAGGTTGGCCGTTCGAACCCACCCAGAGACACTTTGGAAGACATGCCTGGAGATACGCTTGCAAAAGGTCACAGCCTTGAAAACCCTGTGGAGCAGTTCTACTCTGCACACATAGGGCCGCAATGAATCAACTCAATGGCAACTAACAACAACAACACGTATGTGTACACACGTATGTAGTAAGAGAAAGCTCATTGCACTGCAGTTTTTCTACAATTGTAATTTAAAATGCATTTTTGTAATTTATAATATCAAGCTCCCCCTAATAAATTGTAAATTATAATTCGTGTTAAGTGTTCCCAGTCCCTATCAGAATGCTGCCACGTAATATGTGCTCACTTAATGTTTGTTCTTTCCTATTACTGCCCCTCTCTGGAGAGGTCCCAAATTGAGATCTGTGGAAAGCCAGTTCCTTCTATGTTTGACAAGCATTATTCAAAGTATGGAAAAAAAGGACTTCCTGATCAAATAAATTTGGCCAAGTAATGACAAATCTTTCTGTTTCTGTAAACTAAGAGTGTTGGAGGGGTATATTAATTAAAGATCTCTCATCAACAAATGTATCCATATAAGCATTTACTGAAAACTTAGGACCTTCTGATTTCTGCTATTTTTCACTGGACTTAATAAAGTCTGTGTAGAATCCTGAGTATCTAGGCTATAATTAGTTTAAGGGAAAGAAGTAAATACATAACTTTTTTTTTTTTCAGTAATTCCTAGAGAATCTAAATCTCTTCACTCAGGATGGAGCAATTCTGTTTTCTCTTATTATAAAAAAATATATAAATGTCTGAGCCTCAGAAATCCTTTGGGAGCAAGAATCGGGAAAGGGGAGCTATTACTGTATTTTTACACAAATAATGCATACTTTCTCTTTTTTTCTTTTGAGCCGTGCCCTCCCCCACAAGGTATTTTCATAAATGCTGCTATGCCATTTTTTTTTTTTTTACATGTCACCATAAAAAAAAAAAAAAATTAGCTTAGCACGCATATGAAAATACCTCATGGGGGAGAGTACCACTGGCAAACAAATGTAGAAGGCATGTATCATTTGTGTGAAAATATGAAGAGATTCTGGGGGAAGAAGACATGAGATAAATTCATAATTAGATCCTAGAAAACATGAAGCTTATTGGTGCAGTATATGATGCATTATACCATCAAATTTTACTCACAAATAGAACAATTATGTAAAGCATTTAAAGAAATTTGCCCTATATTTGTACTGAGAAGGACAGAAGAAGGAAATGTTTAAAAGCCATAAGGATAGGATTCTAGGACAAATTCTTATTTTATTGTTGATAAGAGGAAATCAGGAATATGGTTTGAGAATATCAACACAGATGCCTCATCTATATGCCTGAAAATGTTTCTCTCCACCAAGAGTGACTCTTAATCATCACCCTACAAATATGCTCAAGGCCCCCCGAGTCTAAAAGACTTATACTTACTCCAGGTCTTCAACTGTTGAAAAGCATCTTGGTTACAAAGAAACCTAACTCAAAAATAAGTTAAACAAAAAAAAGGGTTTTGGTGGGATGTGAACTCTAGTGCCTCATGGGAAGAGTTGGTCAACCATATCACAAGATGGGCAGCAATGCATGCTGGGCTGCAGAAACCAGAAAGGAGCAAGAACCCAAGGACCCACAGGACTATCTTGATGTCTCATCTCTACTTCCTCTGCATATCAGTCTCATTCTTCTCTCTCATTACAAACTTACAAACTATGCACATGGCAGAAAAATATATCTATATATATGGTTCCAACAGCCCTCAAACTTTAAAACTGTAACCGTGTGCTTCAACAAGGAGAGGTTTATTGGACTTTCTCTATAGAATCCAAGGTTTTGGCTCAGCTTTGATTGGGTTTCCGAGATATACCAATCACCTCTAATCAGGGAAGTAACTTTATGTAAGAACATAACAACTCCCTTAGTGTCCATATAACTGGAGTGAAAATAGCAATTTCCTGAAGAAGCAGAGCTATTTCCAGAAGTGAGGTGTCACCCAACAAATCACACTGTGGTAGGCAAAATTATGGCTCCAGCATAGATATTCATGTTATAATCTCTGGAATCTGTGAATACGCTACCTTACAGGGTAAAACGGACTTTGAAGGTGTGATTAGATTAAGTGTCTTGAAATGGGAGATTGTACTGCATTACCCAGTTTTGTCCTGTGTAATCATGGAGTCCTTATAAAAGAAAGAAAAGAGGCAGGAGTGTCAGTGTCAGAAAGAGTTTTGAAGGTATTATGCTGATGGCTGTGAACATGGAAGAAGAGACCAAGAGATAAGGAATAGGTCGCCTCTATAAGCTGGAAAAGACAACAAAGCAAATTCTCTCCTAGATCCTCCAGAAGGAACACATCCCTTCAGACACCTTGATATCAGCGCAGTGAAACCCATTTTGTACTCCTGACCTCCAGATCTGTTATTTCAAGCCACTAAGTATGTGGCAACTTGTTACAGTAGCAATAGAAAAATGATCTACTATAATCCTACTTCATCTTAAAGTGTCAGATTTATGCATGCCCCATCCCAACATACACACTTCACTGTTATTTTGAAAGAGTAATCGAAAGTTAAAACTTCACTCTCTCTACTTATACCTCAATTCACAACTTTCTCTAACATTACTTCTATATCAGCCTTCTGACACTGATATCTAAAAGACTATGAAATGACTTCTTAATGGAGAAATCATGTCTCTACTTCTCATTCTTTACATACAAATATAGGTACATCTGTAGATTCCATTAACCAATGTTGCCTTCTTGAAAATTTCTCTTCCACATCTTTGGGCTAGTGGCCTGTATTAATTCTCCTTCTCCTTCAGGTTGCTTTCATTGTTTCTCTTTATCATGTCTTCTTTTACTGATCCCTTTAACATAAAAATCCTTCAGTGTCTGGTCTGTTTCTCCCCTACATAATTTCTCCAAAGAGCACTGTTGTAATGGTTAACGTTATGCATCAATTTGGCTAGGCCATGATTCTCAGTGGTTTGGCAGACATTATGTAACCATCCTCCCCATTCTATGATCTGATATGAGCAGCCAATCAGTTGTAAGGGAAGTTTCTTTGAAGGTGTGGCCTGCATTCAATATCTATATGGATGTTCTGTCAAAGTTCACTCACTTTCTCTCTCTTCGATCCTGCATTTGTCTGTCATCCCCTGATCTCTGGTTCTTGGACATGGGAAGCCTTCAGCCTGCTGCCAGACCTGCAGATTTTGGATTCACCAGCCCCTGAAACCTCATGAGTCAGTAGAAGCCTCCAGCCTGATGCCTGACTCATGTATTTGGGACTTGCCAGCTTCCACAATGGAGCCTGGGTGGTGCAGTGGTTAAGCATTCAGCTGCTAACCAAAAAGTCAGCAGTTCAAATCTACCAGCCACTCCTTGGAAACCCTACGGTGCAGTTCTACTCCATCAAATACAGTCTCTATGAGTCAGAGCTGATTCAACGGCAGAGTTTTTTTTTTTTTTTTAATTGGGCGCCTGTACAACTGTGCAAACCCTTTCCTTGAAATATCTCTGTATATATTTATATATACGCATCACTGGTTTTGCTCCTCTAGAGAACCCAGCCTAAGATAACTGTTTTAGCACACAGAAGCACCCAGGTTGCAATACAATTTCTATAAGTCAATAGTTGTGTAATTTCGGTCAGATGGTTTGGCATGACTGTATTCCCAAAATGGCCATAATATCTTCCTTCTATGGTTGTTGGAGGATCAGAGATAACATGGAAAATATCTACACATTGTATACTATCAATAAACAGTCACTTTATTATTCTCCTTCCTTTTTTATTTTTTCTATCACTACTTTATAGGTATCTTTCTTTAATCCTGTCCCTTCCTATAAAATTCCACAACTGGATACTGGATGTCTCCACTTGGAGGTCCACATGGTCGCATGTTTAAGACCAGTCCTATTTCTCCCCTCAGCCCCAAACTGTACCTATTCTGAGCTTTCTAGCATCCTAACAGAATTACAACTAGTGATTTTCCCTGGCTGGGAAGTTAAGAATTGCCTCCCAACTAACTATTTCTCAGAACCAGTTGATGATGCAAGATCTCAATTGAATTCTACATAGTATCCGTGGTGCCTTTTTCAAACATTTTCTATTTTTCTTAAGCCCTGAATCGCAACCCTACCATCTTCACTTTCTGTAATGATGCTACTTTATAATATGAGGATAAATACGGTTCTTTGGATATGAGCTTCCTCATCTTGCTGTCTCTTCACCTCAAGTTTTCTCAACTTCTTCAATCATCACTTCTCCTTCCCCTTTAACAGAGAAAGAAGAATCACTCTTCCTCTCCACCTACTTCTAAGATGAGTAAAACCTCATAGGAACATGAGAATACCCCAGGTTTAAGAGCCAAAGAAAACTGGATGCAAATCCAAGCTTTTTTAACTTATTAGCTGTGTGATCTTTAACAACTTACCTACTGTTTTCTTCAACCATAAACCAGAAAAAAGTAATAATTACCTCAGTAGACTGAGGCGAAGAGCATTGCAATGTTGCCTTTATTCTTTTCTTGATCCCATTTCCTCTTGGTGCTGTCCCCCTACTTTCTGCCAACTCTGCCTTATCTCTTGTTACTAGATTTCTCTCCTCAATCTCATTTTATTAGATTGAAACTGATTTTTGAGAACAAGTGACCTTCTTTCAAGCCTGATTCACTATAAAACATTTAGTCGCAGTATACGGAAGGCGATAGATTTAGCAGACAAAAACACAGGACGTCAGGTTAAATCTGAATTTCAGATAAACAACACATTTTTCAGCACAATTAATTATTATTTACAGTATTTATATTCTCTAAAATCACTACAAACACTGAGTTAGTAAATATTTCCCTCCTAGGGAAAACACAGGGTTAAGCTCCCTTGAGCGTCAACATTTTCATCACATTTCATTAACTGATCAATACATAACTTTGTTTTAAGTTTGTTTCTATTTAAAGACACTTTATTTAATGCGTACTGTTAATTCATTAACCTTCAACTCTCAGCCAACAGCACCATAATTCATGAAGCTTATCCAACATATCACAACCTTGTGCTTAGGAACAGCAGACAACACTTTAGCATTATGCTTGGGTCATTTTAAGCATCAGAATCACCAACAAAAAGAAAAAAAAAAAAACAGAGAAAGAGAAAAATAGACTATGAGAAGGACACTTGTTTACAGTATGAGAGCTGAAACAAGAAGGTAAAGCATCACCTTGTTCCATCTCAACTGGGTTGTGCATGTCAAGTGACTCAAATCTGTTATCGTTCTGTGCATCTTCATGAATGACTGCACCAACATCATAAATATTGATTCAAGGGTTACAAATGAGTTTTAGTGAGAATGTAAATTCACATTTCCAAATATCCATGAACAATGAGATTGACTGTGTAATTCTTTTAGTATAAGTGTGTACCATGCAATATTTGGGACATACCTATACTAAAAATTATTCACTGTTTATCTGAAATGAAAATTAACTGACAGCCTGGTATTTTATCTGGTAATCCTAATCAAATAATACATCACTTTAGTCCTTCTATCTCTGCTTTAGTCCTTCTAAGGGACTGAGATGGAAAAAGTGTTGTGAAAGTTAATGAGTTAATGTATCTAAAGTGCGTAGAACAATGCAGGGCACATGGTCAATATCTGTTAAATGGTTGCTATTTGTTATAATCTTTGAAATTATTATAACTATTTCTATAAACACTGATAAATACTACTATTTTATAAATGATAAAATTAGGTTTAAAAAGGAGAGTTGACTTTTTCAAGGTCATGCTGCTATATAGTGGCCGATGTCCATATTCTCTAACTCTGAAGCTAATGTTTTTCATGCTATATATTCTGCTGATTAAGGTCACCTGCTCTGAACTGTTACAGGTCTCAATTTGTACAAAAACACATGGTGTTACTACAGAGTACAAGTCTCTTGGCCAAAGCAACAGTATAGCTTAAAAGACCCATGAGACACATGGTATCCCATCCATTCTTTATACCTCTGGAGTTCTTTGAAAAGGAGGTAGCCTGATTTTAACTCTTTTAGCCTCAAGGTGGGAGCCATTTGAAATGCATGAAATTCAAAAATTCTCAATGCGAGCCTCATTTTTGTGTAGGTTGAACATTGTCTTACGTGATGTCTCCTGGGTGTGTGAATTTTCCAAACTTTTGACAAGTTTGCCTTTATTTCTGTGAGATAAGCATGCTCACTATGTTTCCCAGTACTATGTTCTTATGAGAATGTACTTACCGTGAGAATAAGCTATTGCCAGTCTTTATTCATTCATAGTGACCATTTTCTCCTTTACACCGTTCATTGTTTCCAGGTGTTACTGGCTCCCTTCAGAAATAGCTTCTGAACAGTAAACAATGCCTTTCCAATAAGGAATAATGCATTGCAGTAGTACTTTTCAAGACTTTGCAATACTTATTTGTTATTCTTATCCTGTTTTCAATCTTAGAGCCCAATTATTGCTTCTCTGTGTAGCAGGTGGAATGTATCACTGTCAGCAGTTCTGCAGCATTCCAGGGCAGTTGTTTCTGGTTCTTCGCTGTTAGTACTGCTTTTGTTCTAATGAAGAATATATAGTAATGGTACTTTTCCTGAGGTTCAAATTCCTTAATTTTATTTATTTTGCCCCTAATTACTGCTTTTTCAGTAATGAAGAATGCATTGTAGTGGTATTTTCCTGAGATAAAAAAAAAAAAAAAAATCCCTTGGCTTTATTTATTTGGGCCATAAGTACTGCTTTTGCAATAAGGAAGAATGCATTGCATCATGTCTTGAAAAGTTCATGAAAAATAATAAAAACTCTAAGAAGAAGGAGACTAGAATTAAATGTATGTGCAGTGATTGCCAGGTGCCTTCATGTTTTGCAAATTTTCAAGCAATAAAATTTTCTAAAAATTTTTTTTAAAAATTTATCATTGACGCATCTCAGCAGGATTTATGTAGTCCATGAGCCACTGGGATACATGTGATCCCAGATGGGTATCAAAATCCATAGCTCAAAACAGAAATTCTGAATTGATCCTTTAATCAACATACCTTTATTACTGAAAACACATACCATCAGCAAAAAATTCAAAGTAGAAAATAATTGGATCTTGAAAGGGTTAAGAAGATGCATCTATTTCAATAAAAAGAAAGCAAGGGAAATAAAGGAAGAAGGGAGGGAGGAAAGGAGAAAGAGAAGGTGGGAAAGAAGGGAAGAAAGAAAGGAGGAAGAGAGGGAAGGAGGAAAGAAGGAAATACATTAAACTGCAATCACGGCATCCATTATGACTCTGGTTTTTGTGGTTTAATAATGGTAACACTCATGGTAGGTAACAAAGGCATTAATCCACTTTTACTCCTGCTGTGTGTTTCCTGTTCTCTTTACCCCTGTCAGTGGATAACACTTTTTCTTATTAATAGTCGTTTCAGTTAGAGTTGGTAAAACCAGGTATTTAGAAGAAGCTATTTGTTCTCAGCCCATAGCTGGGAGAATTCATCTCTGAGGAAAACAAACTGCTGTCTTCCTTCTCTACAATAAAGCTGTATCTGCCTGACGCTATTTGCTAAGTCTTCCACTAAGAAATACTGCCAACATAACAGGAGCAAACTACTGCGGTGTACAGGGTAGAAAATGCTTAAGATGCCACAGATTTTAAAAACATTCTGGAACAAACCTATCTTGTATGATCTATGACCATCGTATTTTAAAAAAACACATTGTGCTAAGAAAAAATACAGAGCTCTAAAAACAGCTGAAAACGTAATTAGATAAAATAAATGTACACTTTGGCTTTAAACAAATATTCAGAGATATATTAAAGATTCGAATATATTTTATTTTGAATTGGCAATGTTAAACCTACTGTTTACATACATGAATTCGTGGGAAACTTGATTTCATAACTCAGTCCTTGAAAAAAGTAAGCAGTCAATATTTGGTTTTGGCACTAAATGACCATAGCTATTAATCAAGCATAACATTTAACCTCTCTCAAAATATATCTTGATTTGAATGCAGATAATATGGGTAATTATTATGGTGAAGAACAGCACATATTTAATGGTGGTGCAGTGGCTAAGAGCTCGTCTGCTAACCAAAAGGTCGCGAGTTCAAATCCACCAGCTACTCTGTCCTATAGGGTCACTATGAGTCAGAATGGACTCCACAGTGACTTTTTTGAGGGGGGGGAGGTCGAGGGAGTATTAAGTTATTTGGGAGCCAATACTTGGGTTTTTTATTGCATTTCAAGCTGTCATCTGTACTACCTTGATTGAAAATGGGTGGCAAGTGTCTAAACTTTTATTCTTTTACTACATTTTGGAGTAATTCCTGGACTGCAGGGGTTACTCAGTGTCATCAGTACAAAAGAAGGCTTTAACGAAAAGTACAACATTTTCACTAACCTATCTAAAAAATTACTTCTAAATAACTGCTTCAATCACTTCTTCTGATTGGCTAGCAGCAGGGTTTTTTGAAGTTTTTAGTGCCCACAGTGACCCACACACTTGGACAAGTTTTCTTTCATATACTTTGTGGTCAGTGTGCAAGATTGAAAAGAACTGGGGGTGCAAAAATACTTTGCCTCAATCAGAATTCCAGATGCAACTGCAGGGGGCTTTTGTAACAACCTATTTGCTATAGCCACATTTTTTTTTTTTTACTACCTAGGGGCCATCTTGCAAGACCAGTTCACCATGGGTGGGATAGCTTCTGATGACAAATCATTACAGTAACTAGTACCTGGTCAGTGTAAATGGTAGCCTGGCTGATTCAGTTAAGGGTAGACCCTTCCCAGGCAAACATATAATCAGTGGACATTTACATTTAAACATCTGAATACAATTTGGTAAACAATGAACTTAATTAAGATGACCCAAAACAACACAACTGATGAACTGCATATAAGTTAACCAAACAGTAAATAGTTAGCAAACGTACATATATATCTTTTGTATGTATAGTAATAATAAAATAATGGCTCTGGTTTAGCCAATCCTGGGGCACCAATCTTAATTTCTCTAGCTACAGATGCAAAGTCCCACTTTTGATCCTAGTCCTTTTTAGCCATTTTCTGGCCAGAAAGCTCAACTGCCCATACATGGCCTGATCATATTTACCTCTGCTAAAAATAATCTAAAAACTTTTTCTGATAACGGGAGTTCTCATAGACCTTGTTTTTAATAGTTGAAGATTTCTGCATAAAGCTCCGTTAGCATTTTATTGCTGTTACTCCTAACTTCTGCCTGTTTTGGCCTCTACATTAGCATATGTGTGCAGAGGCAAAGACACTTCTCGATGTCTAATCAGGAAACAAGTCTTTTTTGTTATCCTGCATAACATATCTTGCATAAGGCTCAACTTCTCCCCTATAAACTAATCTGTGTGCTTCATGCGCTGCTTCTCAGGACTGTGTTTTCTCTAAGTGCAATCTCAGATTTATCAGTCCTCCAAGTTGCCAGTGATATTCCTGGTCACATTCCCAAGACATGGGGAATTCTGCACTAACCCTGAGACCAGGAAGCTCACTGATCCTGCTTTCTTCTCACAGGTTTTTCTGGTGGCCACAATTTCCTCCACTCCACTACCACATCCTCACCATCACATATCTTCAATCACTATGGATTCATGGATTACTGCCAGGTATTGTTTCAGGTCACCACCCATCTGTCAGTTTGTGCTGTAGTGGCTTGCATGTTGCCGTGATGCTGGAAGCTATGCCAGGTAATCCACATACAAGCGGGGCCACCCATGGTGGACAGGTTTCAGCAGAGTTTCCAGGCTAAGACAGACTAGGAAGAAAGACCTGGCAATCTACTTCTGAAAATTAGTCAGTGAAAGCCCTATGGATCACAACAGAATATTGATAATGCTGGAAGATGCCCCCCCCTCCCCAGTTGGAAGGTGCTCTAAATACACAGTGGCCATAACAACATACTCAAGCATACCAACAACTCAAAGACGGTTCAGGACCAGGCAACGTTCTGCTCTGTTGTACACCGGCTACCATGAATCAAAGCCAACTCGACAGCAACTAACAGCAGTTTCTGGACTCTCATGTTCTTCATTGCTTGAGCCAAAAAGAAATAACTTTTGAGCATCATTACACTAAGAAAAAATCCTCTGTCCCTTTCGCTCTGAATTTTTTTTGTAGTCTCCCTTAAAAAAAGGCTATATCTATAGGAAAATATAGCAGTATATATATATATATTTATTAATTTGTTTTATAAGAGAAAGTTTCTGGCCTTTAACATACAGAGAAGTAAAAAATATATATAACAAAGCATCTGTACATAGAGAATTACATATATGTAATATATATTTTTTTTAATATATAAGGTAAACAAAATAAATTTATGAGGCAAGCAAAAATGTCTGCAGCAATGTGATAAATGTATTTTTTTAATAATAAGGCTCCTGAAAAGCATAGAAACATAAAATTTACAAAATGAAAACTGAAATAGCTAATGACATTCAAAATAATGTTTAACATCAGCAACAACAAAAAAAGTACAGATTGAAATGAGATTAATATTTTCACCTATGAATTTTCATTGTATAATTGTTAGATTCAATCTAGAAGGTTTGTAGTGAGAGAGCCTCTCTTATACATTGTTAATGGGAGTAAATTGATAAAACCTGGGAAAATTACCTAGTAATATATATCGTGAGCCTTAAATGAAACGCTATGTCCTATAATTCATTTTACAATCTGTCCTTAAAATCAATCCGAAATGTTTTTTTAAAAAATTTTATTTTTAACCTCTGTAATAAGAACATCTGTCATGTATTGACTGTCCACTTGGTCAGGCACTCTACTAGTCACATCTCTGCAAGGTAGTATTATAGGCAAAATAACATAAATATTATAGGCAAAATAACATAAATATTATAATTCTCATTTTGCAAATTAGAAAACTGAGACAGGACAGTTAGGGGGCTTAATTAGAGTACTCTTACTGGTTAAGTGGTAGAGTTGTGATTCACTGTCAGATTTGTTTGCCTAACTGACCATACCAATGGCCTCCTTGGAAATGTTCATATTATTTACAGTGAGACAACACTGAAGACAACCTAAATAGGGAACACTATTTGGAAAAATATGGTTTATTCATATGACTATTTTGTTTTTCAAAATGCAGACTAGCTCCAAGATTATTTGTTACAGCTCTATGTGATATATTATGTATGCACAAAAAATTATGTTCTTGAAAAGTTTATGTGAAAGTGGAAAATGACTATGTTAAGAAGTTTATTGAAAAGAGTAGATTGGTCAATATGAGTTCAAATCTGTGAATAAAAATTAGGGGGGAAAAGTCTGTTTGCAGTAGAGGTAAGGGCTGACTCCTAGCTGAGAAATTCTCTCCCCCAGGAATCCATCTCCTCTCCTTCTTCTCTCTCTCTCCCCCTTCCCCTCTTTCTCTCTCTCACACACACACCAAGCCCAAATTCTAAATGTCAGCAACTATAATCTTTTCCTTGCAAAAAAAAAAGAAAACTTTTTTTCTTAATATATTAATGATTAATTAAGTATGCATTGGTGTATATGTATTGGGCAGGCATGCTCTGAATTAGTTTATAGATTTTGGTCATTGTGACTATAAATAGTAAGTAAAACAGCTTGTGTTTGTATTTATTTCCTATTCCATTCTCACCTCATCATTTTTTTCTCCCCCAAATACTACTTTTTTAAATAAATATGTGGAAGAATATGTAGAAAGAAAGAATGTGACCTGGAAAGAAATGCCTGTAAATATTATCAGTAGTTAAAATAAAATGTTGGAATAATGGGTGATTTGTGTTTTCATAGACATTTTTGTGTTTTTCTTCAAAATACTCTTGTGTTACTCTCATTATCAGTAAAAAAAAAAAAAAAAAGTTAATTAAAATAGTTCATGATTTAAACAAAGTATATAGTTGATGGAAAGACCGAGTGTATTGGAGGCAGATAGTCTCTCACATAGATGGATCCTGGGTCAGAAACTAGCCAGGCGGGCTTGATGAAGTACATAAGTTCTCTGAACCTCAGTTTCTTCATCTGAAAATTAGGTATGACACTTTTAACCTGAAGAATTGGTACCAGGGCTATAAGTAAAGATACATGTGAAGCAATGAAATGTAGCACACAGTAGGTCCTGAGCAAATGAGAGCTAGTATCACATTATTGTTTTAAAGTTTTTACATTTTAATCATCTTTTCTGAACTTTCAGAGAGCAGAAGGCATTATGTTTAATATACTGAAGCTGGGGCTAGCATTGTTCAACTCAGCGGGACGTCCATTTTTAATACCTTTAACTCTTACAAGCTTCCCAACCCTGCCTGTCTGCCTCACGCTAATGATCCGCAACAGCAGGAGACCTTCAGGTGGCCTTCTGTTCTTCCTGTGAGGCTCTGTCTGGCACCAGTACAGGGAGTGGTGATGTTTCTTATATTCTGTACTGAGGGTCCGTCACTTGAACCACTTCGTTTAGAGTGCTGTAATAATCGCCTCAGAAAGTAACCTTACGTTAGCCCAGGTAAACCTCGTTATCCTTGTGACATATTCTTACTAAGTTATTAAATGCTCTGGAGTAAATCCTGCTGCTCTGCAGTTTAACAGGCAGTCACTCAGAGTTGCGGAATCAATTATGTTCCCGCTCCCTGCTTCCCACAACAGAAAAGGATTGACAAACGACACACAGAAGCCTGGTTAGTAAAATGAGTCACTTTTCCCTAACTGCAACTTAATCAGCATGGTAATCCCAGTGCTAATGAACATTAGTCCAACCAAATTTGAGCTGGAAGCAACCCAGCAAACTTCTCCAAGGCAATCATTTTACAGATGAGAAAATTGAATCCCAAAGAGTAAATGAACCACTGGGATGAAGTAGGAACGGAGTACAAACTTGGTGAATAAATGGGCTTTTCCATGTCAGAGAGTTAGACTGTGATACAAAAAGTGACAGCTAATATATATTTAAGGCTCACCATGTGCTAGGCACTATTCTAAGTGCTTTATATATGTGTTAACTTAGATAATCCTTCCACAATCCTTTTTACACATGAGGAACCTGAAGTACACAGCAGTTTAGTGACTCTACCAAGGCCATGTGGCTGCTAAGGGTAGAGGTAGACATTGATTCCAAAGAATCTTACCCCGGAGCACATGCTCCTAACTACCACATGATACTGTATCTCAGGTATTAGGACTGTAGTCCTATGATTCTACATTAAAATATCTCTCTTATCTCTCTGTTTCTCCCCACCTCTATGACTATTAATCGAGTTCAACTGCCATCGTCTCCTGCCTTGATTCCTCAAGCAGCCTCCTAACTTGTCTTTCTCTTCAATCTTTTCCCGCTGCTATTTTCCCTCATGCCATCAGAGTGATCCTTCTAAAAGACAAATTTAATCATATTATTTTCCATAATTAAAAAAAAAGCTGCCGTCCAGTCATTTCTGACTCTTGGTGACCCCATGTGTGTCAGAGTAGAGCTGTACACCATAGGGTTTTTAGTGACTGATTTTTCAGAAATAGATCACCAGGCCTTTTCTCCATTAGCAACCAAATGTGTTAACTGTACCAATCAGGGACTCCTGTCCATGGTTAACATCGTACAATTCTTTCTCAGTATAATATTCAGTTCACAAGATCCTTAACAATCATTTCCCCCTTGAAATTCAACCACCAGTCATATTGAACATCTTTCAGCTTCTATAAAGTGATACAGTCTTTGACTTTTACTCTGGCCTACTCTTTCCCCTTGCTGGTTAACTTCTATTGATCCTAGCTTTGAGCTTAGACATCACTTACTCAGGGAAATATCACTGAACCTCTTCCAAGTCTTGGATAGATGTCCTTCTTTGTACACGCTTCTCGAACAAAGAAATAATCATACCATACTGAAAATTCTTGCTGAACTGTTTCCCCCATTAGGTTATTTATTTAGGCAAAAATCAAACTAAATTCGCCTTTTCATCATTGCACCCCATTTGTCCAGGAAGTTTGTTAATCTTTCTGTACTTCAATATTCTCAACAACAATGCGGTGACAGTACTTACTGCATGGAATTAATGAGAAAACACATGAAAAGTGCAGTGTCCCAAACCAAAACCAAACCCCTTGCTGTCAAGTCGATTCTGACTCATAGCAACCCAATAGGACAGAGTAGAACTGCCCCCATAGGGTTTCCAAGGAGCAGCTAGAGGATTCAAACTGCTGACCTTTTGGTTGGCAACTGTAGTTCTTAACCACTGTGCCATCGAAGCCCGCATAATGTTCCACACATAGTAATTAGTCAACAAATGGTTATAGTTCTTCAATATATAAATATTTTCTGATATTTCATTAGAAAGGCGGCATGATTACATTATATTAAATATCAACTAAAATCATGTCTGGTATGTTACAGGTGAAATATCAATTTGATTTTGAACAATGGTGAGTGAAAGGATAGCTGGGAGGAAGGGTGAAGGAGAGAGAGGAAAGAGAAGAGGCAAGGTGGAGAGGAGAAAAGCAGAGAGGAGAGACAGCTGGCCTTCCAGTGAGTCTACAGGGCTCAGACACAACCCAGGGCTCAGTGTCATCCTGTGCAAGGACCCAAGGCCAGGGGAGCCCAGCCCAGTCTCCCAAGGAGAGGAGGAATCTACCTGGGTTGAGTAAAAAATTATTTAAGACCTCCTGTCTAAATTCTGAAGAAAAAAAAAAAAATCCTTATCTGCTTGCTAAATGTTGCTTTTTCTTTAAAAGGAACACGACATTTTATTCCACAACAAAAAATGAAAGCCTTAGACTTTACCAAACTGCCTAAGGTAACACTTTCAAATTTATTCACTCAAAAGTATAATCAGTCTATCAGCAAGGTTTTTGGCAGATAGAGAGCAGCACAGCTTGAGTTACATCAAAAGTGGAAGCATATGGCTGTCTTTGCATGTTAGGTGAAGTGGATACTGTTGTGGATAGTGGGCACAACAGCCAATACAAGATAAGATTCAAATAGTCTTCAAACTTAGCTCGGCTTTGTCACATGGTCTTCAAGCGAGGAGAGAGTGGGAGTGAGTAGAAATTGTGTATAAAAGTGTTCTCGTTTTATTAAGCTTTGAATTCACAAAGTTCTGCTTCATGTATTTTAGGGAGAAGTGTAATGTTTAGCATAGAATCTCTGTTCCAGAGGCATTCTTAATCCTGTTTTTGTCTGAATAAGGAACTGGCCCCTTGAGAAGCTGGCAACTATTATGCAAACTAGAGGTGTGCCTGTGAGGGCTTATGGCTGAACCAATAAGGGGTTCACATACACTTAGACCACCATTTCTAGAAATTACTTTATCTTTCCTTTCTCCATTTCTCACTCTGATTTTCTAATACTGTCCCTACCATTATCGAGGGGGATGTGTTTTCAACTCAGCCTTTTATGACACCAAGCAAACATTTCAAAGAAGGCCTCTATCTCTAACATTAATCCTTTTTTTATTGCTTCCCTAGGACTATATCAAGATTCAAATGAAGGTACTGTTCCATCCACCTGAAAGTCCATGTGTTTATATGGGCCTATACTGCCTCCCCTCCAGAAAAAAGTGGGTAAAGAATAGATTCTTCTTATAAAGAGAGTTGTATCACAGCCAGTGGTCTCCAGTGCAATAAACCAGGGACTTAGTATAATTTCATGGAGTCCCTGTGTGGCACAAAGGGTTTAGCACTGAACTATAAGCTGAAAAGTTGGCAGATGAAACCCAGGCTGGGCAACCTGCTTCCAAAAGGTCACATACTTGAAAACCTTATGGAGCAGTTCTACTGGGTACACGTGGGTCACCACCATGAGTCGGAATCAACTCAAAGGTAACTAACAACAAGAAGTATAACTTTGATGTGTGTGTGTATATGTGCGTGTGGGTGTGTATATATACAAGCACAATTTTTCCAGTCATGGTTGTCAAAATAAAAGACAAAGTTCTAATGGTAAGTAATATGACTTGTGAGTACTAAACTATATAACAGACATCATTCATGGTAAGCACTTCATGTGTGTCCTCATTTAACCCTCACAAAAACCATGTGAGATAGTTATTATTATCCCCATTCTAAAACCAAAAAACCAAACCTAGTGCCATCGAGTCGATTCCGACTCATAGCGACCCTAGAGGACAGAGTAGAACTACCCCATAGAGTTTCTGAGGAGCGCCTGGCAGATTTGAACTGCTGACCCTTTGGTTCGCAGCCATAGCAATTAACCACTAAGCCACCAGGGTTTCCATCCCCATTCTATGATGTATAAAATGAGGCTCAGAGAGGTTAAGCAAATAGCCCAAGGTGACATAGCAGTACACGGCAAAACCAAAACTCAAAGTTTTTTGCCTCCAAAGCCCTATTCAACCTTCCTAAATCTTAAGTATTAGATTAGAATCGCTAACCAAGTACAGATGACTCTCATCTAGAATTCAAGTGAATTAACACCATTACAGAGACACCTGGTTTGGGACACCCACACCCACACCCACACCCACATCCACACCCACACCCGAGTAAGTAAAGTGATTAAGTCCTCTGAATGATACAGCTTAAACTGCAAAGAGATAAACAAAATTCAAATATCCAAAAAGCACCCCAAATTAAAAAGAATGTTCTTCCCTCTTAAATCTACCCCCGTGTTGCCAGTCTGCCAATCATTCCCTCGTCAGGAAATATTAACATGATTTTCTGGAAGACTCCAGTGCTTCCATGCTTCCCTCATACTCAACAACCCCACGCCTTCACCTTCCCACTTTTTTCCTCTTTGTGAAAATGCCCTCTGGCCACTGTCCAAAGCTAATGCCCCAGGAAGCTGGTATACTCCAAACACAATATCAAACAAAAATAATTTTTTTATTTCAGCTAAAAGATCCCTTCAGGCCAGAACAAGGATTTTTGCAGCTTAGTCTTGTTTTATATCAAACATCTTTATTCAAAAACACTTTACTGTCATTGATTTCCTCAAATTTCTAACTCCCTAAACATACTGCAAACATTTACCTCCCAGAAAGTTCTGTATTAGCACATTATGTGTTATTGCAGGAAACCCTGGTGACAGAATGGTCAACAGTTTGGCTGCTAACCAAAAGGTTGGCATTTTGAATCCACCAGGTGTGCTCCTTGGAAGCCCTATGGTGCCATTCTACTCTGTTCTATAGGTTTTCTATGAGTTGGAATTGACTCAGTGACAATGGGTTTTGGATTACGGGTGTTACTTCAGGCCCATTAAATCATAATCTATTAGACTTTTAAATTGATATAAGCAATAACAAAAAATACAGCTTTCAAGATTGTCCAAAGAGAACTTAATAGACCTGTCTCCTTACCCTTTGTAACAATGAGTGAAAAGAAACAAATATATAGCTCTCAAAGCAAGATAATGTTCTCCTTCAGAGATGAACGCGAAAATAGAAAGTTGATCTCCCTGTAAAATGAGGAGGTAATAAAACATATCGCAGTACTTCTCAGACTTTAAAGTGCATATGAAGCACCACAGAATCTTGTTAAATTTCAGATTCCATTGCAGTCAGTCTGGGGAGGGATTGCCATTCTGCATCTGTAACAGGCTTCCAGGTGATGTGGCTGCTGCTGATCCAGGGACCACACCTGGAAGTGAGGGAGCCTGGTGGTTAAGGGAGTGGCTGACTCTTCAGTTAAATAACCTGGGTTTGTATGCAGGTCTGCAAATTAAAAGCTGTGTAACTTTGGCTGAGCTATTTAATCCTCTCTCTACTCAATCTGGAGCCTTGGTGGCACAGTGGTTAAGCCTCCGGCTGCTAACCAAAACGTCGGCAGTTTGAATCCACCAGTCACTCCTCAGAAACCTTATGGAGCAGTTCTTACTCTGTCCTATAGGGTCACTATGAGTCGGAATCGACTCCATTGCAACGGGTTTGGTTTTTTGGTTTTCTGCTCAATCTTATTGGTAAAGCAGGGGATAATCAGAGGGTTGTTATATGAGACAATGTATGTATACCATTTATCACAGTACTTGGTACTTAAGAAATATAATACAAAGGAGGGGAATTAGTGAAGAATTAATATATTTTCTTTTAAAATGGCTATTTAACAGGCACAAAGGAAAGTACCCAGCCTTATTGAAATTGTGATAGCATAAAATTTTATATCTGTGTGTGTTTGAGTATATTCACTATTACACAAATGTTTCAATATATGCATATATATTCACTATCGTATAACTATATATGTAATTATATAAATAGAGCATCAACTCACATCTTTACATATTATATTGACACTTAGCCTTTCTCTAAGAAGGTGCTTTCGCCTTGTTGCCTGATATGATGTTGAGCACCTCCAGGACCTAAAGAGGAGTATATAAACAGGGCACCCAATGTAAGCTTCTTGGCCAAGGCCAAAATCTTGGGTCTGGCTCAAAAGCCAGAAGTTTCAGGGAAGCCCTGAGCTCATGTGACTGCTGTCACAGGCCTAGCTCTGCCATTGCTAAGGTTGCTGAGAAATTTCAACAGCCAATGGGAAGATTTATTCCTGGCCCAGGCTTGTCTTCCAGTGAGCAGAGCTCCTAATCAAGACACTGAGAATAAGGAGTAAGAGTTAACTTGATTAATGGGAAGGGAAAAAACTCTTCAGACAAAGAAACCAGCATATGTGAAGGCCATGTGGTGAGAGAGATCACAGAGGCAAAGGCATAGAAAGAAGGCCTCTGTTGAGGGAGGGCAAAGAGCAAGAGACTATAAGGCATGCGATGAGGGTAGAGACAGTGGCAGGTGCCAGACTGTATAGGACCTGGAGCTTTGTGTTTATTTCGAGATCATTTTAAGTAGGAACGACATGATCAGATTTCAAAGCATTGCACTGGCTACAGTATGGCAAAAGGTGTGGAATGAGGCCAAAGCTGATGCTAACTATTTAAGACACTATTAGAGTAGGCAAAAGAGAGACAAAGGTAGTAGAAGGAGAGAGAGTGGGACAATGTCCACATTGTCAGTGCAAGTCACTAAAGGATTTGAAGCAGGAATCAAAAAGATAAGCTTGTCATTTTAGGAATGTATACAATAAACTGAAGATAGTGAGTCCAAAGTAAGACCAATTAAAAGGCTATGTCAAGATTTAAAAAAAAAAAAAAAAACCAAACTTGTTGCCGTCAAATCAATTCCAACTCATAGCAACCCTATAAGATAGAGTAGAACTGCCCCATAGGGTATCCAAGGATCAGCTGGTGGGTTTGAACTGCTGACCTTTTGGTTAGCAGCCATAGCTCCTAACCACTGCATCACCAGGACTCCAGATTATAGGAAGAAAAATATGAGGATCTGAACTAAAACTGAGGGGTTGGAGAGGAGAAGATAGATTTAAGCAAAACTTAGAATTCCTTTTTTTTTTTTGATCAAGACTTTGGTAGGCACCCCCAGGGATGTAGTGTCATCAATAAAGAGAACACAGAGAAGGAAGAAAGGAGTGGTAAGAAGTTCAGTTCTGAACTTCCAACACGATTAACTGATATACTTAATGTGCTTTACAATTTGGCAGTCCAATGTATGTCTTTCTTCAATCCTTCCACCTTCTTGCTACTAAATATTCAGAGTGGCAATGGATCTCACAACCACAAGTCAAAATAGTATCACTAAAGTCCAATTTCCCAAATATTTTTATGAAAGTGGATTGTGTGCTGACCAAGAGACTGATATCCAACATTATAAAAGCCAGACCTCAAATGTCACATTTAATCAACTACAAATGATGGGTGAGTGCACTGTATAAATAAAAACCATTTTGTCAAAAGATAGTGCCTGAGTCTGTAAACCAGATCCAACCCGAGAATAACACTGGTCATCACAGGGTTTAGCCATCTGAGACATGAAGCTGGAGAATCAAGTCTTATGAACTGAAACACATTGGAAGTCAATAGGTCAATGTAGTGTTGTGCTATTTGCTGTAATGGCACTAAGCAATCCCACGGATGGATTGGCAGAGCAAGGTACATGTGAATCACTATTGTAGAATCATCCTGAGTTCATTTTTAGTTTGAACTGTTTATGAAAGAGCTAGAAAAGACCCTTGGCAATGCCCCTAAAGGAGATGCTGTGACTTTGAAGTAGATAATGCCAAGATAAGTGCCTTTTTATCTTCATCTCAGAAAACTAGATGGTGGGGAGCCTGGGAAAGGTCCAGGGACATAGCTCATCCTTGAGGTTGAAGAGATCCATATGCCATAAAGAAGAGAGCACAGGCTTTGAAGCTAGACTAGGCAAGCCTGGTTTTGCACCTATGGTTTTACATTTCCTGGCTTCATATCCTTGAAAAGTTAAGTAACTGTTTCTCTGAATCATGTGTAAAATAATAAAATGGCTGAGTTATAACGAAGTTATTTAGCTAATGTGAGAAAAGCACGTGGAAAAGTGGTAAGAATATAGGTGTTCATCAAGTGTGTGTTCTTTTCCACCCCCTCTTCCTCTTTTTATAAGAGTGGCTTGAAACTTCAGTGTACATAAAAGTCCCCTAGGATGCTTGTAGTAATGCAAATTCCTTAGGCTCCACTTCCAAGTGATCCTAACCCACAGAAGGGCTCAGAAATATATATTCTGAAGGATCCCAGTGACTCTCATGCACTTAATACATGGACTACATTTTGAGAGATGTTGAGACAGTTGGGATAGTTATAAGATAGCTGAGACTGTGGGACACAAAGAGACATTCTAGGAACCATAGAAAAAAGGATTCAGGTTTTGACTCAAACTATACTACAAAAAAGGACTCAAGCTCTCTGCAGTGGTCTAGAGCCTCCACATTAAAGGAAGATGATCATTATCTAGGGTCAAACACAGAATTTTTCTCAGAGAGCCAAATATCACTGACATTGAAGACTGTATTCTGCAAAATAACCTCACCTTTAAGACAAAACCTTAAGTTAATGTCCAATAACCAAGAATATTTGATTAAAAAAATAATAATAACTCTCATTTAAGCACAGTGGATGAGTCATAAGAAAAAAAAATTTGAGTGTTAGGACATATATATTTTTTTTATCCTAGCTCATCATTTCCTGTGTTTATTACCCTCCTTTGCTGTCTCAAAATTCCTAGAGAGCAAAGCAAGTTTCTTCTCATTACTCACTTAAAATTTCCTTTGCTCAATTCTATGCACAGAGCTCATATTAAGACCAATGAGTCAAAGTGCCTATGCAGGATAGGACATTTTATACAATGTTTAAATAGAGCGGCAAGTACAATGACATCTTACCTGAATTCCAAAAACTCTTCATCTCCCCGATCAAGCTCCATCCGCTTACCTCGGCAGCCAACTTTCCACTATGGCAGTGGTTAGCAAGTGAACAGATCATTCTCGTTCCCAGATATTTTTCCACTCATCTAATAGCCTTGCTCTTCAAGATGTATGACTACATTAAATCGCTCAGCACTGAGTGGTGGTAAATCACAGCCCTGCACACCCGACTTCCGCTGAAGCCGCTGACAACGAAACCTCATAAAAAGAGATCACTCAATACAATAATCTTGTTCCAGATGTGATTTGGGGGAAGCCAGAGACCATAAAGGGGAGAAAAGGAAAAAGATGTGATCATGCAGCATGAATCAAAAACAAATAAACAAAAAACAAGTAAACAAACCAAAAAGGAACATTTTAGCCCTTTTCTTTTAAAATAGCTTCAGTTTAAAATTACGTTGATAGAATGAGAAAAGATTTCCTCCAAATCACTGTCCTTTTGGGACAAAGGTAAACTAGGTTTTGTAAATGAGCTTAGGACTTAGGAAAGAAAGAATTCAAAAATCACAAATCATTACCTTCAAATTTAAGTGTACTTTCTTCAGATTTGACTGCACTTTCAAGGGCTCCAAAAAATTTTAAAATAACTCCAAACATCTCTCTATATTTAGGCTCTTTTTGAGGCTTCAGAGAGAAATCAAAGAACTACTAATCAGCACTTTTAAGATTAAGTTCTAAGTGCCCCAGACAATCACAAAATGGCACTTTCTTCTAAGGTTTATGTAGTATGTGATCTAACTGAGTGCAATCAGGTAAAGAGCATTAAAGAAAAGGCCTGACTGTGAGTTGAGACAAAATTTCAGAAGTACGGGGAAAAGGAAGGGACCACAGAAAAGGGGAGAGAAAAAAAAAAATCATTAACCTATAACTCACAAAGCTTTGAAAACCCAATATATTTTACCTTATCTCCTGTTTTTGTATAGCACCTAAATATTGCCTGGAGCTAGGGGTCACTATGAGTCGGAATCAACTCGAGGGCACTGGGTTTGCGTTAGGAACACAAAGGAATTAATGAATGACCTGCTTTAAGAAAAGCATCAGTAGAGTGATTCACTAAGGTTTTCTGTAAATAATTAGTTATTAAAAAAAAAAAAAGTTGCCATCGAGTCGATTCTGACTCATAGCAACCCTATAGGACAGAGTAGAACTGCCCCACAGGGTTTCCAAGGAGTAGATGGTGGATTTGAACTACTGACCTTTTGGCTAGCAGCCAAGCTCTTAACCATTATGCCACCAGGGATCCAGATCTTATATGGTGCAGTCTAGTTGTGCTAAATGTAGCATCTTTCCCCAATCGCTTTTGTTTAAAATAAGGTTCACCTGTCTTCCTCATTTATTTGTAAAGCCTCTATTGTAAAGTTTTAGTCATTAAGACACTCTTTTATGAAGGAGGAAAGAACTCCCCTGAAAGTTTTTTTTTAATATACTTTCCCTTAAAATATTGCTGGAACTCTTTGAATAAAATAGAATATTTATTCAGCAAGAATTCATGGAGCAGCAACTTTGTTCCAGGTTCTCTGCTTCATTTTTAACACTTGCTGTGCAACCTGATGCCACCAATACATTCAGCTCCGTTCACTAATGCTGAGGCGGGTGGGTTGCTCTGCCTACAGGCAGCCCTGGTCACAACCTCCTTGTTAAAAGAGATGGCTATAGGTAGACAGTACATGTTAGGTTCAGGGTCTACATATTGTAGGCCTGAGCACTTTATTTCTCCCAACCACTAGGATTATAGGATCACTTGACCCACACTGTGGGTATAATCCCATCACCAGCCCTAGGAAAATGTATAAAATACGTTTAGAAGTTTAAGCTCTCACAAATCCAACTTTCCAGATTCGGCAGCAAGCGCTTTGCTACCTAGTTCATCATAACCTTATGGCAGGTATGGTAACAAGTCCAAGTCATTATATGTCCCTTCCCAGGGCTTACCTTGTCCTATCCATCCCATGTCTAATTATTGGGCTAATGTTGTCTCTTTGCCAAAGGCCCTCAAGTGGTTCTAAGCTTTCACGATAACATTAGATACCAGCTTAGGCCGAAAGGCTACACAGGCTCCATAACACCCACCTCTCCAGCCCAGCCTTCTCTGGCCTGTTGTTCTAGTCACACTTGCCACTTAGAGTTCTGTGCCTTAGAATGTGCTTCCTTTTTATTTATCAAGCTAACTGCAGCACACCCTTCAAAACTCTGCTCAGGCAAGGCATCTGCTGGAAGCTCTCCCAGTTTCCTCTTGCCCCCAGTCATTCTCACCTCTGTGCCCAAAGACCTGCTCTGCACAAAACTATAGTAACTTTCACTGTTCGTTTACTTGTCTGTCACCCAAGATTAGCCTGGGAGCCATTTGAGTCATTGATTTATTAGCATGTTGACATTTTAGGAGTTCTTTCTATATCTGGCTCCATGCTAAGTAGCCAGACCTATATTATAGCATTTAATTCTTAGAAGTCTGAGATAGGAATTGTTCTCCTTATTTTACAAAGAGGAAAGCAGTCTCAGAAAAAAAAAAAAAAAAGATTGTTTTTCAAGGGCACACAACTAGTAAACAGTGCGGCAGAGATTCAAATCTAAGTTTGTTTCCTAAGCACTTGGACTTCCCGGCTCACTGGTTTTCTATCAACTCCCATCAATAAAACTAGCCCCTCGTTAGGGGTAAATTTATCCTAAATACTGGATATGTATTTGCTGATAAAATAAGTGAATGAATTACTGACTGGGTCAGTGTTACGTTAACCTACCTAGTACTATGCTGGACACTCTCACTCATTCAGTTTCAAATTGGGCATCTAGCTTACAGCCTCTCTCTCTTTCAAAACCTGCCATCATCCAGGGTGAAATAGAATGCGCCATCCAACATGCCAACATCTTTGTTCCCTAAAGGCCTCTAATAGACTTCTCTGCAAACATCTCCTATACTCATCTTGATCCTCTTTCATGAGAACAGAGGTATGTAGAGATGTGGCCCCTCAAAGTCAAGTTAGCATTATGTAACATGTTCCCTGAACACCACTGATTAGGTTAGTAAAGATATCTGTCTCTGCCTGTGCCAATCAGATAGGGTCACTATGAGTCAGAGTCAACTTAATGGTAATGTGTTTGTTTCTGGTTTTGGTGCCAATAAGATTCTCTTTCTCAAGAATTTAGAATTGGGCTGGTCAATTGAACAGAGAAAATGTCAACTCTGGAGATGTGGAGTGGCCTAGCTTGCTATTAAGCATGCCAAGCAGTGAAATCAAGTCTATAGAGAAAGAATATTGCCCTTGAATTGCCTGCCTGCCTACATGCCTGCACTGAAGTCTCTTATTTCACAATAATTATCTCAAACCTTCTCTCTTCTTTAACATTGTATAATATTCATCAATCCAATTGTTGGCATTATTTTTATACAGTAATAAAATTAACATTTTATAGGACTTATATGCCAGTTGCTGTTCCAAGATTTTTGTTCACAATAAATCATTTAATATATAAGTACTTTCTTTTTTTTTTTTTTTCATTTTACAGATGAAGAAACTCAGGTACAAAGGAGAAATGACTTCCTAAGATCACCCAGCTAGTAAGAGGCAGAGCAGAATTCAAACCTGGCTAGTCTGACTTTAAAGAACCTGCTCTTGTTTCATCCTATTTCACACAAACAATATATATAAGCACTATTGTATAGTAATTCTCTCAATGTCCAACTAAAATATCTACATCCTCTTCTTCTCTACCCCTCCACTTAGAATACTCCCTCTATCTGTCTCTGTTGTCTCATTTCCTCCCACCTTCTCTAGCCATTATACTCTGTCTCTTCTGTGTCTAAGCCCTAACATTCTAATTTCTGGAGAATTTCTTGATCTTATGTTTCAAGCATTTTTTTATTTATTTTTCCATTGTATTTTTGGAAACCCTGGTGGCATAGTTGTTAAGATCTATGGCCTCTAACCAAAAGGTTAGCAGTTCAAATCCATCAGGCACTCTTCGGAAACCATATGCGGCAGTTCTACCATGTCCTATAGGGTTGTTATGAGTCAGAATCAGCTCAATGGAAATGGGTTTGGTTTTTTGGCTTTTTATTAAGTTTTTAATAACTTTTAGATTTTTCTTGGTCTTGATTTTTTTTCTTCATTGGTATTGCATTTTTTATTTAAGCCTCACAAAAATTTCTAGCTCTCAAAAAACATTAATTATAATATTTTTAAAGATTATTTTGCTTCTCCTATTGCCTCTGTGTCACCCATAATCCTGTCACCTATTTACTTTGATTTGTTTGTCATGATTTAGCTTACTAAAATATGTTGTTTGCTTTTTGGTTATAGGATCATTCTTAAAGCACTAAAAAACCAACCAAATCACTGCGTTTGTAATGGAGGGGGATGGTTCCCAATATTCGCTTCTATGTAGGGTGATTTGGGCTTTCTGTTTGACTCCTAAATATACCTCAGTTGGTTTGAATTTGCCAGAGATGACACATCTAAGTGCCTACCAGGGCAGTTAGCCCCTGGCTTCTGTCATTAAGTAGCTGGGTGAGAATACTAGCTGCAATGCCCACCCATCAATATGTGAACTTTCACAAATACCTTTATTGTTAGTCCTGTACTTTACCACCTACACACACACAGACACACACACACCTTATGCTATGTCAGGTGTCCTGAGAATTCTTGGTTCAATTTCTTCACGGAAGTCCTCTGGATTCCTGTATAGGTGGGTGGTTTGTCTGGCCATGCTGACTGGGGCAGTAGATCAGCAGCCCCAACTGCTCCAAATACAGACCTTCGACAATCCTCCTTTTCTTCCAATGCCTGCAGCTTTACTTCTATGGTATATAGTGTCTAATATCTGAAGCTCTGTGGAGGGTCTTGGGTCATTTGGGGTACTGGAAGGTCAACCATGTTGTTACTTCCTTCTACAGTGATTCAGATTCTAAATTTGTGTGCTCCCTTATATCAATTACCACAATCTCCTTTCTGCTTTCCAAAAGTGTGCTGAAACCTCTTTTTCATGATTGGCTTCTCTACTGTTTTTGGTATTCTTGTAAACATGTACCTTTCTTTAATCCTTTTATTCTCATTTTAATTACTTTCCTGAAAGGAGTGGAGGTAAGCATGTGTGAATAATTTATCTTGCCTCAACAAAACTTCATCAGCATTTAATTATGCTCCTAGATTTGCACCTCTTTTAATTCCACATGTCCCTTAGCTACTGTTTTATCTGGAGTCCTTTGGTGGTGCAAATAGTTAAAACACTTGGCTGCTAACTGAAAGGTTGGCAGTCTGAGTCCACCCAGAGTTGCCTCTGAATAAAGGTCTGACGATCTACTTCCAAAAAATCAGTCATTGAAAATCCTATGGAGCCCAGTTCTGTTCTGACACTCATGGGGTCTCCATGAGTTATAATCGACTTGACAGCAACTGGTTACTGTGCCATCAGGCTCTTCTTCCTCACAAACTTCAAGAATTGTTTACTCTACACATCCTGAAACTGCTCTCCTCTAGCTTCTGTCCCTGCATCACTAAAAGTGCCCAGAAAATGTCTCCTAAGACTTCAGTGTCATTAAACCCAATAGACACTCTTCAGTTGACCTCCCTCCCACACTGTATACATGACCATCTTCTACTTCTTGTTACATTCTCTCTCTTTGCCTTCTGTGACATTTCACTTCCATAACTTGCCTTCTATCTCTGAGGCTACATCTTTTTCAGTCCCTTTGTTGGATGATTCTCCTCTACCTGAACTTTAAATGCCGAGCTTCCCAGCGATCTCACCAAAGTACACTTCTCTTCTCAGGCTACCCTCTGGTGGTCCATTCCACTTCCAGGGTTCCACTTACCATCCATTCTGTTTTGACTCTGAGATGCACATTTCTGGCTCAGACAGAGCCTGGGACTGACTGCCCATATATTCAACTCCCTATTTGACATCTCTTTGTGAATTTCTTATTTTAAACTATATATATTATTAATATAAGAAAAGGGCAATACCAGGATTATGGTATGAGAAACAGAAAGGCAGGAGTGTGTAAAGGAAACAGTACAGGAATAGCCAGAGGTGTACAGGCAATTAAGAGTGCTTATGTCGGGGAAGACAAGGGAATAAAGCACTGGAAGAATGGATTTATAAAACAGGTTATTATTAACTTCTGGTTAGAGCCAACACTTGGAGAAAATAAGTATTAAACTATGTAAATTTTGAGAGGAGGATGAGAGATTTAGCAAAGTTGTGATTATGCTAGTATATAGCCATTTAGTGGGGCTTTTTTTTGGGGGGGCAACAAGAAGGTCAAACGATTGCCATAACATATGACAGTAGGATGAAGCAGCTGAGCTTTTTCTATCTTCCCAATGTTTCCTGATGTCCATCTGATTATAGATTTAATCATTATTATGATATTCATATATAAAATATTTATATTTTCAAATCATTCGGTGTTATCAACCATCTCAAGCTACAGACTTGTAAGGGTACAGAAAGTTTCAGTTTGACTATACCCTCTTGATTCCACAGTCTAGCCCTACCAGCTAGATCCCTAGAGCTCATGAATAATAGCTCCTACCTCTAGATAAGGGCTAAAGATGGAGAGTAAAGACAGTGGAGGATGTGGACTCCGCCATGTCCCAGGAACTATTTCCTATTCCTCTTAGGGGTTCTTAGTTTCTTTGGCTAGTGATGTATTGCAAACTTTCCATAAAAATACGGGCAGTCAGTTCCAACATAAGGAGCCCCGGTTGTACTGTGGTAAAGTGGTCAGATGTTAACCAAAAGATTGGTGGTTCAAACCCACCAGGTGCTCTGCAGGAGAAAGATGTGGCAGTCCGCTTCCGTAAAGATTTACAGCCCTGGAAAATCTATGGGTCCGTTCTACTCTGTCTTGTAGATTGACTACGAGTCAAAACTGACTTGAAGGCAGTGGGTGGGTCCCAACAATACTCACCCATCAGTGCTGCTGATGTGGAATAAACTATACTGGTTTGTTATAATATTCAACTTGGCCATTTCTTCTGCAAGCAGCCTCATGACAGAACTACGTATTGAGCCTTTTTTTTTTTTTTTTTTCTTTTCCTATACCTCCAATCCCAAAAGGGTATAAAATGCTTCTCCAGGGGCACCAATCAGATTATATTCTTCTGCAGCTGTGTCATTTTGATAGTTCTTTAGTTTCCATTTCCTACGTCTTGTCTTAGAACCAGTTTTTGAGATCATTTCTACTTGACACAGAATTTCAAACAATCAGTTTCACGAGGTCTCGAAAAATTCTACTTTTCAGCCCTGCCTTTTCTAGGGAACTGGTATTTTTCTCACCCCTTCTATCCTGCCATATCCTCACAGTTTAGTTAGTAGTTTTAACATAACTATAGTGTTTCTCTTTAGAGCTATAACTGTATATCCTTAAACTAATGTTGAGAAATAGAACCTGTTTTATGTTCCCATCTTAAAAATGAGAGAACTGGCACTCAGACCAGCTAAATCATTCCACAAATTCATAAAAGTAGTTAAGTTAGATACTATTTGTGAAATGTTTAGTAGAGAATTACACTTTTCACTCCTTCCACAGTAGTGAGCCAAGCCATGACTATCTCTCACCTAGATTATTCCAATAGGCTACCAATTGTTCCCATCACCGTTTATTGTTCATATTCACACAACAGCTCAAGAAAGACTTCTAAAATGTATATCAAATCACATTATTCCTCAGTTCAAACCTTCCAGTTGTTTCCCATCCCACTAAGAGGAAAAGCCAAAGGCCTTATGTTATTGTTGTTGTTAGGCGCCATCAAGTCGGTTCCAACTCTTAGTATCCCTATGTACAACAGAATGATACACTACCTGGTTCTACACCATCCTCACGATCGTTGTTATCCTTAAGCCTATTTTTGCAGCTGCTGCGTCAATCCATCTCATTGAGGGTCTTCCTCTTTTTCACTGAAAACCCTGGCGGCTTAGTGGTTAAGAGCTATCGCTGCACCCCCAGGGCTCCTTTTTTGCACATAACCTACTGCCATTAAGTCAATTCTGACTTGTAACGACCTGACAGGACAGGGTAGAACTGCCCCAGAGGGTTTCCAGAGCTGTAATCATTATAGAAGCAAACTGCCATTTGTTTTTCCCACAGTGTTGCCGGTGGGGTTCGAACCAACAACTTTTTGGTTAGCAGCCAAGCTCTTAACCACTGCAACACCAGGCCTCCTTCTTTTGCACATAGTAGGTCTTAATACATAGTAGTGCTTAATAAATGATTGGTACTTTTATTATTGTCGAGGCTAGTTTTTAATCATTGTTATTATGATACTATCACCACTTGCAGATAGCCAGGATGAGAACCCAGTTCTTCTGATGCCCTATCCCAGTGATCTTCCTTGTTTAAAAATTAGGCAGATGAGAAGATAAAGAGGGAATAAGTTATAACAGTAAATAAGTAAATGAATAAAATAACCCAAAAGACACTCAAACATAAGAGCTCATAAGTTTTCATCAAATGTCCACTGAAATATGAGAAATGCAGCACAATTGGTCGAGTATGTTGATGTCTTCCCACGTTATCTTCCACAGTAGCATAGAGACCAGTGATACAAATAATGATTCAGGTGTTATTATCAGAGAAGAGGCATTACAAGCTTCAATGCGCATGAATGCATACGTGCAAAGTGTGCATTTGGGGAAGGAAGGAATTTCTTAAATTGACAGAAGCTTTCTGGAAGAAAAAGCTTATAACTTCACTTTTTAAAAGGAAATACTGAGCTTTTTCTGACGTGGGACTAGAGGGCACTACGTACACATTCTCATAGTAGCTAAAAAAGAAACAAAAGGTACTTCTCCTTAACTTTGAAGGTTTCAAGATCATTCCCACGAATGTGGTCAACTTTGGGTTTCCCCTAAAGATATCTACTGCCTGCTAAAAGAGATGTTATTAGCCACACGTCTACCATATTTATGGTTTATGGCCTATGTCAGATCATTGCTAAGCTCCTGTCCCTTTTCAGAACATGCCTAGCATATGAAGCCCAAAGGGTTGAAATCAGACTCTCAACTCTACATTGCACTAGTTGAAGGAATTTTGCAAAGTTACTCAGCTCCCATGGGCGTCTGTTTTCTCATCTGTAAATGACTATCACATCCTCCTCATATAGATGTCGTGAAGATTAAAGAGATGATGTATGAAAAGTTCCTGGCACAAAGCCTGGAAAATAGCAGGTGCTTGATAAATGTTAATTCTCTTTCATTTCCCCCCAGATATCCCAAATCATGGGGCTGTTACTTTGACTAGTTCATCTGATCACCTAATCCATGTTAAGTATGTTACCTTCACTGATAATAGAAAACATTTTTACTGGAAAATGTTCTTTGCTAAAATAAGTGACATAACTGGTAGTAATATGGCATCTAAAAAGCACCTTAGAACAGAAATTTTGTAGCAGACAAGACATAAGCACCTGATGGACAGCTTTACCTAGGTGTGCCCAGATCAGAGTCAATAATCTCCATCAATGTTAAGAGATTATTAAGTAGTTGTTTTTGTTACCCTGCTCACATCTGTTCTGGTGGAAATTTTGCTTTGTGGGAAACGGTCCATCTCATTTTCATGCTATGCATTTAGGGTGAAACAAATGCCTTCCCTGGGCTACAGGGTTGAGCATATAGGCTAGGCTACCAGGTAGTGCATTCCACCCATGTGTTCACACTGGATGTCTCAGAGGTGTTAATTGCCACAAAGTCTGGCCAGTCAGAGCTAATAAGATTCAGTTCAAAAACTCTTCAGTTCTCCCTCTCCTGTTAAATATTGGTGTGTTAAAAATGTAAGCCTATGTGGCCTTGACCACAGGGATCAGTGACTATGGCTATTAGACCATGGTATTCCCAGGGGCAAGATATATGGTCAACCAGTGAGAATATTGTTTGACTTATATAACCCAAATAAATCACAATTAGGCAAGAATAAGTTTGATGTCTGTTGTCATAATGGAAAAATATGACCCCTCATCCAGTTTCCAGACCGGATGCCTCCAGACATTGCCATATCCCTGTACCAATAAGGTCAAGCAGGACAGTTTCTGCTGTGGGAGAAAAGGGGTTATTCACTGAAGGAGCTGAAGAACCAGACTGATCTGTACAGCAGGAACTGGAAGAAGATGCCTGATGGTGGTTCTTGAGGATACTGGCTATGGTAGGATGAATAATGTCTTCCAAAGATGCCCATGTCCTAATCCCCAGAATCTGTGAACAGGTAATTTTACATTGTAGATGTGATTAAAGATCTTGAGGTGGGGAGTTTCCTGGATTATCCAGGTGGGCCAATGTAATCACAAGGATGCTTATAAAATGAAAGCAGGAAAATGAGAGTCAGAGAGATGTAAGGATGAAAGTAGAGATCAGAGAGGAGTGAAGAAGATGCTCCATTGCCAGCTTTGAAGATGAAGGAAGGGACCACAGTTAAGCAAGGTAGGTAACCTCTAAAAGCTAGAAAAGGCAAGGAAACAAATCTTCCCCAAGAACCTCTAAAAGACAGACCTGCAGACATGTTTTAGGCTCTTGACCTCCAGAATTTAAGAAAATAAATTTCTGTTGCTTTAAGCCAGTATGTTTGTGGTAATTTGTTACAGGGGCAATAAGAAACTAATACACTGGCCCAGGGAGAGTGTAATTTAAACCTAGATAAAGGGAAGTATTAATATGAGGGCCTACTCCCATGATTGAGGATTTAGCTCCTGGCAAGGGGTAGTGCTTACGAGCTACGGCTGCTAACCAAAAGGTCAGCAGTTCAAATCCACCAGGCACTCCTTGGAAACTCTATGGGGCAGTTCTACTCTGTTCTATAGGGTTGCTACGAGTCAGAATCAATTCTACGGCAATGGGTTTGGTTTGGTTTTTGGTTTAAGGATGCCGGGAGCTAATCCTAATTCACTGCTTGAAAGGTTTCTTGAAACTTGGAAACAATGAAAGTCCTCAGAAAAGAAGTGTCTTCACAAAATATTGAGAAACAGAATTCAAAATGTGCAAAGAAGTGATCATTTTAGAATGGATTTTTTTTTTTTTTAATGTAAGGTCACAGAATTCAACTCTTTTCACAAGGAAGACCCAAAGGACATTCCTCTATTACTTTAATAATATACTAGTGGATGGAGGGTCACCTTCATCATTGATGGATTCAGTGGAGGCTGTCCTTCATAGACCAGGGATGATGATAAGAGATGATGCTATGGAACTGGGATCCCTGTTGTCCATGACAATGGTAAACTTCTGGCATATTAATGGCCAAATGAAAAACCAAACTGGCTGTCATCAAGTCGATTCTGCCCTATTGCAACCCTGTAGGAGAGAGTAGAACTGCCCCATGGGGCTTCCAAAGAGCGGTTGGTGGATTCGAACTGCCAACATTTTGGTTAACAGCCAAGCTGTTAACCACTGCACTGCCAGGGCTCCACTATCAATGGCCAGGGAGTAGTAATTAACCATCAGTGGCAAGCAAGGTAAATGTAATTATCATAACAAGTCAGCAAAACCTAAATGGAAACCAACAGCCTTGAGCTACAGCGATCAGTGATTATGGTTATTTGACCATGGTATTTCCAGCAGCGAGATAGATGGTCAGCCAGTGAGGATGTTACTTACTTATATAACCCAAATAAATCACAATTAGGCAAGAAGATGTTTGATGTCAGTTGCCATAATGGAAAAATATGACCCCTCATCCAGTTTCCAGACCTGAGCTAGTTCTTACACTCCTATGCCTTCAATTGAAGAGTATACTAGAGGAAAGGCTCTGCAATTTCATAGAAAATTTACACAATAGTTATTTTATAATTCTTTCCTAAAGTGACCTAAAAAATACTTGCTAGAATAAGTGTCCACAGAGGACAGCTGAATACCTAAATCTTTTGACAGCTAGTGGGTAATGGGTAGCAACTATTATCAATATTGAAATGCCATCATGGCCGTCATTCAGAGTGGAGGCATGTAGGGACCAGATGATAAATGGACTTCTGGCCCAGGTGTGTCTCATAGTGGGTCACTGAGAACCTATGGCCACCCTCTCGATTTCAAGATTAGATAAACATTCTTAGTACCTGGTAGAATACCACCAGGTTCTAGATCTGTGTAGTAAGAGCAATTATGATAGAAAAAGCCAAGTGGAAGCCACTAAAAATGCATCCCACCCCAACAAGAAAGTAATTCAAAAGAAAAATCCCAAAGATTTAAATGATTAAGATATGGTGGTCTCCATCACATCCTATAATTTATCACTGTGACCCCTGCAACAACCACATCTGGAAGATACAATCTTTTCAAATCCAACAGGAGCTCATTCACTTGCAATGCATACATTCATAGTCTTACCCCAGGGCTATCTTAACTCTTCTGTTCTCTGTCACAGTATAGCCTGACGGGACCTTGATTGTCTTGATATCTAAAGACCAAAACTGGTCTACTTTATTAATTATTTCAAGTTAATCAGACTCCTGAAAAGGACCAGAAAGTACTCGGGATACAGTGGAAAGACATATGTGAAACAAAATGTAGGTTCATCTACAAAGATTAAGTGGCCTGCCACGTTAGTGAAGTTTTTAGGGGCACAGAGCTCTGGGGCATTCCAGGACCCTCCTCTCACAAGGTAAAGGACAAGTTATTGCACCCTGCACCTCATACCTCCAACTTTCTACCACTGAGAAAGAGGCTCCATGTTTCCATGTTTGAAAGGCCTTTTGGATTTGGAGCTAGTCTATGTTGTTGTTGTTGTTGTGTCCCATCCATTCCATTCGGACTCATAGTGACCCTATATGACTAAGACTGTCCCATAGGGTTTCCTGGGCCATAATTTTTACAGGAGCAGATTTCCAGATCTTTTCTCCTGCTGAGTGGCTGGTGGGTTCAACCCATCCATCTTTCATTTAGCAGCTGAGTGCTTAACCATTGCTCCACCAAAGCTCCTTGAGACAGCCTAAACACACCTGGCAATATATCTCTAATTTGAAGTAGCTGTTATTAGTCCCAATACCCTCCTGATGTGCCTTTCTTTTCCTTTCAGAAACTGCAACCAGCTGCCAACTTGAGGATTCAGTACAAAACGGGGTACATGTATTAACATAGGGAAAGAGTAGGGCCAAGCAGTGCAATCATGGACTGCACTGAGGCTGTCGGTGCTTCCCCCCGACCCCCGCCATCCCCTTGTCCCCTTGCAGTCAACATCTCCATGCATGTTTAGAACTTCCAACTGCAAGCACCTATGACTCTGCTGACCATAAAATCTCACTCTGGCCATAAAAGCATGTTCAGCCTGCACTGTGACAAGCAGAAGTGCCAGAGAGTTAGTATGCCTGTGAGTGGCCCTCAGCCAGTGGCAGATGAGGATTGGGAATAAATATTTCAGCTTCTTCCCCTTTTAGATAGACCAACTCTTAGCCACAGTCTACACTGCCTCCCAGAGGTACTCAGAGTCCAGGTTACCAACACTAGTAACACACTCAGTAATGTATCCTATAGTGGCCTCTTCTTGCCTATCACATTCCCCATTCCACAGCTGATGCTCCTGGAGATTGTGTCACAAGCAAACTGTTTGAACCAGTTTGTTCTGGTTCGAACCGACTGAGAAATTTCATTTCCACCCCAGAAGTACTGAATCAGAATCTATGGGGCCAGTCTACTCTGTCCCAAAGGGCCACTATGAGTCAGAATTGACTCAACAGCAATGGGTTTTTTGTTTGTTTGTTTTGACCCTACTAGTGAAAACCACTAGTAGGGCCAAAAAAAAGTTTGTTGTACTATGGGAGCTTATGAGTTGTTGTGATGCTGGAAGTTATGCCACCGGTATTCAAGTACAAGCGGGATCACCCATGGTGGACAGGTTTCAGCTGAGCTTCCAGACTAAGACAGAATAGGAAGAAGGACCTGGCAGTCTACTTCTGAAAAGAATTAGCCAATGAAAATCTTATGAATAGCAGTGGAACATTGTCTGATATAGTGCCAGAAGATGAGACTCTGAGGTTGGAAGGCACTCAAAATACAACTGAGAAAGAGATGCCTCCTCAAAGGAGAGTCAACCTTAATAACGTGAACAGAGTCAAGTTTTCAGAACCTACATTTGCTGACGTGGCACAACTCAAAATTAGAAGAAATATCTGTAAATGTCCGTTAATAATCTGAACATGGAATGCAAGGAGCATAAATCTAGGAAAATTGGAAATTATCAAAAATGAAATAGAATGCTTAGACTTCGATATCTTAGGCATTAGTGAGCTGAAATGGACTGGTATTGGCCATTTTGAATTGGAAAATCGTATGGTCTACTATGCTGGGAATGACAACTTGAAGAGGAATGGCATTGCGTTCACTGTGAAAAAGAGCATTTCAAGATCTATCCTGACGTACAATGTTGTCAGTGATTGGATAATATCCACATGCCTAGAAGGAAGACCAGTTAATACAACTATTATTCAAATTTACAAACCAACCACTAAGGCCAAAGATGAAGAAGTTCAAGATTTTTACAAACTTCTGCAATCTGAAGTTGATCAAAGATGCAATCAGAATGCATTGATAATTACTGGTGATTGGAATGCAAAAGTTGGAAACAAAGAAGAAGGATTAGTAGTTGGAAAATATGGCCTTGGTGATAGAAACAATGCCACAGATCACATGACAGAATTTTGCAGGACTAACAAATTCTTCATTGCAAATACCTTTTTTTACCAACAAAAAACAGTGACTACACATGTGGATCTCGCCAGATGTGATACACAGGAATCAAATTGACTACATCTGTGGAAAGAGATGATGAAAAAGCTCAGTATCATCAGTCAGAACAAGGGCAGGGGCTGACTGCAGAACAGACCATCAATTGCTCATATGCAAGTTCAAGTTGAAGCTGAAGAAAATTAGAAACAGTCCACGAGAGCCAAAGTATGACCTAAAATACATCCCACCTGAATTTAGAAACCCCCTCAAGGATAGATTTGACACACTGAACTTTAATGACTGAAGACTAGATGATTTGTAGAATGACATCAAGGACATAATATAAGCAATAGGTTATTAAAAAGACAGGAAAGAAAGAAAAGATCAAAACATAAGAGACTCTGAAACTTGCTCTTGAATGTCAAGTAGCTAAAGCCAATGGAAGAAATGATGAAATAAAAGAGCTCAATAGAAGATTTCAAAGGGCGGCTCAAGAAGACAAAGTAAAGCATTATAATGACATGTGCAAATGTCCGGAGATAGAAAACCAAAAGGGAAGAATACACTAGGCATTTCTCAAGCTGAAATAAGTGAAAAAAATTCAAGCCTTGAGTTGCAATAGTGAAGGATTCTATGGGGAAAAATATTAAACTAAGCAGGAAGCATAAAAACAAGATGCAAGGAATACAAAGTCACTATACCAAAAAGAGGAAACCCTGGTGGCATAGTGGTTAAGTGCTATGGCTGCTAACCAAAGGGTCGGCAGTTCGAATTTGCCAGGCACTCCTTGGAAACTCTATGGGGCAGTTCCACTCTGTCCTATAGGGTTGCTACGAGTCGGAATCAACTCAGTAGCACTGGGTTTGTTTTTTTTTTTTGGTATGCCAGAAACAATTGGTGAACATTCAACCATTTCAAGGGGTAGCATATGATCAGGAATGGATGGTACTGAATGAAGAAGTCCAAGCTGCACTGAAGATACTGATGAAAAACAAGGCTCCAGGAATTGACGGAATATCACTTGAGATATTTCAGCAAACAGATGCAGCACTGGAACTGCTCACTCATCTATGCCAAGAAATTTGGAAGACAGGTACCTGGCCAACAAACTGGAAGAGCTCTATATTTATGCCTACTCCCAAGAAAGGTGATCCAACCGAATGAGGAAATTATCAAACAGTATCATTAATATCACATTGAAGTAAAATTTTGCTGAAGATCATTCAAAACCAGCTGCAGTAGTATGTCAACATGGAACTACCATAAATTCAAGCAGGATTAAGAAAAGGACATGCAACCAGCAATATCATTGCTGATGTCAGATGGATCCTGGCTGAAAGCAGAGAATACCAGAAAGATGTTTACCTGTGTTTTACTGGCTATGCAAAGGCATTCAACTGTGTGGATCATAACAGATTATGGATAACATTGCAAAGAATGAGCATTCCAGGACACTTAATTAAGCACACGAGCAGCCTGTACATAGATGAAAAGGCAGTCATTTGAACAGAACAAGGAGATACTGCATGGTTTAAAGTCAGGAAAGCTATGGGTCGGGGTTGTATCTTTTAGTCATACTTATTCAATCTGTATCCTGAGCAAATAAGCTGAGAAGCTGGACTATATGAAGAAGAGTGGGGCATCAGGATTGGAGGAAGACTCATTAACAATCTGCTATATGCAGATGACACAACCTTCCTTGCTGAAAGTGAAGAGGACTTGAAGCACATACTGATGAAGATCAAAGACTACAGCCTTCAGTATGGATCACACCTCAAAGTAAAGAAAACAACTGGACCAATAAGCAACAACATGATAAATGGAAAAAAGATTGAATTTGTCAAGGATTTCATTTTACTTGGATTCACAATCAACACCCATGGAAGCAACAGTCAAGAAATCAAACGACGCATTGCATTGGGCAAATCTGCTGCAAAAGACATCTTTAAAGTGTTGAAAAGCAAAGACGTCACCTTGAAGAAGCACAACCAGAATGCTCCTTGGAAGCAAGGATGGTGAGATTACATCTCATGTACTTTGAACATGTTTTCAGGAGGGATAGGTCCGTGGAGAAGGATGTGATGCTTGGTAAAGTAAAGGGCCAGCAAAAAAGAGGAAGGCTCTCAACGAGATGGATTGTCACGGTGGCTGCAACAATGGGCACAGCATAACAATTGTGAAGATGGTGCAGGACTGGGCAATGTTTTGTTCTGTTGTAGGTAGGGTCGCTATGAGTTACAACCAATTGGACAGCTCCTTACAACAGAACAGTGGTTCTCGGAATTGGTCCCTGACCAGCAGTATTAGCATTCCTTGGGAACTTGTTAGAAATGCAAATTCCCAGCAGGTTTTTGAATATGAAGGAACTGTGAGTGGCTCACAAGTAAAAATTTGTACTTAAATCCTTATCTTTGTTTTTTACCCTAGTTCTGTTTCTAGGTCTATTTCTAGCGGAACCTGACATAAAACAGCATCTGCAGTTTAGAATAGCTCTGAACATTTTTGCTTACGTGTGCTGATAAATTCCCTTGTTTCCATAAAACTGTTTTGATCCAGGTTTTCTTTCACTTGCAGTTAAGGAGTTCTCCCTTTTGCAGAGACTATAATAAACTTTTGCTTATTTTTAAAGAATAATTTAAAGAACAATTCTGTAGACCAATTGGTATTTTCTTCAATTACCAATTATAGACTTTTCTAAAATGGACATTCCTCACAGTTCAGAATCGTGGTAGCTACTTTGTATATATATATTTGTAAATTTTACAGCTCTCTATTATACAGAGCATATTTCCCCTTTTGAGTCTAGCTCCCTAACTCTCATTTCCTATTTCTCTAGCTCTATATTTTAAGAGTTAGCATTCCCTAGGGTTTTGTGTTTGATTTTCTCATCTTCCTCATTATAAAACACTACCTCATTTCTCTCTTACACACCATGGTTTCAACTATCACCTTCTTACTGATGATATACCTGTTTATCTTCTGAGTTGCAAACTCAAATGGCCACTAGACTGCCAGCAAACTGAGTCTCAGCAACCTAAGTTAATCTCCCCCTAAAACTAATCATTGTCCATCTCCATATCTTCCCCACCAGAGCTTGATAACATGTTACTTCTCAGTCAGTGATTTCACCAACTATGTCTCTCTCTCTCTCTCTCTCTCTCTCTCTCTCTCTCTCTGTCCTGCTCAACAGTCGAGCATGACTTTTTTTTACCTGTTCCTGAAGTTACATCCCTAAAAGTAGAATAGGAAAGCAGAGATGCCAAAGAAAACATTTCATCTTCAAGAATCCATTAAAGATGGGTACATGAAAAGTCTGACCATTACAGCCAAAGAGAATCCAGTCAAAGATTAATACCTAAAAGAGGTACATAAGTATCTAAAGAATTATCTCCTCCTTCCTTGTTCTTCATATCCAATTAGTCAAGTCAAGTTAAGACAAATATTTCTCACTTCTGTTGACCCTCTCCTTGCCTTTTCTTGATTGTTTCACTGGCTTTGTTAGAGCTCAGTAAATCCTGTCTAGATTACTGCATCCTAAATATTCCAATCTCCTTTCTTATTATGTCTATTCTGTCCTCTACACTGTTGCTAGAATGGCCTTCTTAAAACTCCAAATTGGGTTAGGTTACATCCCTATTTAAAATCTGTCTAGGTTTATCATTGCCTTAAATATAAAATCCAATCTCTTTACCACATAAAGCCCTTCATGATCTGATACCTGCATGGTTCCTGATCTCAGTCCAGCGGCTCCCCACCCATCAGTTCCCCAGACTCATCAGAGTCCTCTGTGTGAACTCAAGCATCACCGCTTCTTGATGTCTTCCCAGACTCCCCAAGGCTGACTTAGTTACGTGCTCCCACTTGTCCCACTTTTACCCCCCAGGAACATTTTGTGCAGCTTCATTGTGGCAGATATCTCACTATATTATATATACTTTCCATTTTACACTAAGACCCTCAGGGCAGGCATTGTGGTTTATTTGGCTTTGATTCCCTAATACTGAGCAAAATGCCTAGCACACAGTGGACTTTTAATAACTGTTTATTGAAAAAAATAAATGAGTGAGTATATGAGAAGGTCAGCATCACAAGCGATGTAGCTTGTCTATATAGCATTGAGGGTCTGCATTTGCTTTCTCATAAAGGCCCATACTCTCCTTATGTTCTCAGAACCACTCCCCCTCTGGGTAAGAACAGAGCAGCTCAGGTCTTCTAATAGAATCTGAGCAATGAAAGGTCATCTATAGAGCAATGTAATACACTTCTTTGGAGCAATGCCTTGTGACATATTTTCAATGACTTAGTAATGCATTATGTGTTGTCAATAATAACCAGACTACAGCCAACCAGGTTTGCATGCAACTAGAGCACAATGTCACTGGTGAGTTTATGGTGCTTGTAACTGAACAGCGTAAAGTCAATCTTAAGTTCAATGAAGGAAATAACACTACTGACAGCATCACTTTCCAGTATGAGACAAATAAATTGCTTTTATGATTAGGGACATGTAACAGAAGCATCCAGTCCTCAATTCACTTCTAACAGTGAGCGTGGCCCTCATCTAACCTTAGCCTTCAGGGCTAGGCAGGTTATCACAAGAGGGTATAACATCATCACAAGCCTCTCTTGGCCCCTGCTATGCAGTTAGTCCAATATGAATGCCTTTGAGCACATGCACATACATGCACACACAGGATACATGTATTATTTTGTACCTCTGCCTGACCCAGGCTGAATGGTAACCTCCTAAAAACAGGTGGTCTTCCTGCCTTTGCAAATACATTCTTTCACAGCCTCTTGTCTCTCTCTGGGGAACACTCTTTCTCAAGCCCAAATATCACTTCCTTTGTGAAGATATTCCAAGTCATTCTGGTCAAAATTAGTCACTCCCTTCTTCATATTCCCATGGCTGTTTGCACAAAACACACATGATAATACATGCATCACAGTGATTCTAATTATTTATTTACCTATCTCCTTTTTTCACATGATAGTGAATTCTGGTTTGCTCTGTTTTTTTCTCATTGAATTGAAAGATGCCTGGCACACATAATACGCTCATTATATGTTGTTGAATGAATGGATCACTAAGATGGCAATTCTGGCTCTCCCATTTTTATTTTAGAAATGTAACTTTAAGAACAGATAAATAATCCTGCTCAGTCTATGTGATTATAATCTCAATATCATTCATATTTGAGAAAAGAAAAAGTGGTTTGCCTGGTTTGTCCAAAAAAAAAAAAAAAACCCAAACCACTTACCATACAGCCTATTCCAACTCATGGCAACACCGTATGCCAACCGCTCCATAGGATTTTCAAGGCTGTGCCCTTTTGGAAGAAAATTACCAGACCTCTCTTCTAAGACACCTCTGGGAGGGTTTGAACCACCAACCTTTCAGTTAGTAGTTAAGCACTTAATCATTTATGCCACCCAAGGACTCCTTGCTCTGTCCAAGTGGTAATTAAAAAAAAAAGTCGCCACTGAATTGAGTCCAACTCAGGGTGACCCCATGTGAGTCAGAGTAAAACTCTGCTCCATAGCGTTTTCAATAGCTGATTTGTTGGAAATAGATCACCAGGCCTTTCTTCTGAAACACTTCTGGGTGGACTTAAACCTCCAAAATTTTGGTTAGAACCATCCAGGGACTGTCCAAGTGGTAGAGCCTTATTTTGCCAGGAGTCCTCCTCTTCAGTCAATCTGGCTCAGCACTGCCCTGTATACATTAACTGCTAATTCTTAACGTGGTGCCTTGGTTTATGCAACCTTGAGGGCTCTTCCTTCCCTTCTCTGAATAACCGTCTTGCAAGATCCAGTTGAAATATCACTTCCTCTGTATAGCTTTCCCCACTAATCTGGTCCTGACTTATCTCTTCATTCAAGGACTGGGGCCATAGCTATGGCAGCACTTGACCGAAAGTTATCCTTTTCTTGTCTGTACAACCCCTGGATTTATATCCTCTAACAAAACACTCAGCACTAGCAAATACTTTCCTGAACTACTTTTCGGTTATGTTACCTATCTTATCTCCCAAGCTCCCTGAAAGATAAGGGGGACTCCAGTGTTTTGCTCTCATAGCACTCAGTAGATAATTGTTCATTTACATTATATCCATACACTTTGGCAAGTGCCATACCATCTCCTGAAAAAAAAAAACTGTTTAATTCCCTAGATACAGGTAAATCTGGTGTATTAGTTTCCTACTGTTACTGTAATAAATTACCACAAACTGGGTGGTTTAAAACAAGAGAAATTTATTCTCTCACAGTTCTGGAGACTAGAATTCTGAAATCAAGGTGTTGACAGGTATATGCTTCCTCTGAAGACTCTAGGTAAGAAACTTTCCTTACCTCTTCCTAGATACTAGTGGTTGCCACCAGTTCTTGGCATTCCTTGGTTTGTAGCTACATTACTAAAATTTCTTCACAAAGTCATCTTCCTTTTGTGTGTCTCCTCTCCTTTTAAAAACATCAATCATATTGGATTTAGCACTCTTGCTAATCCTGTATGACCTTGTCTTAATTTGATTACATCTGCAAAGATCCTATTTCCAAATAAGATCATATTTTGAGGCTCTGGTGGACATGAGTTTTGGAGGAACAATGTTCAGCCTGATATATCTGGAAATCTTGATTATAAAGGTAATATTAAAATAAAATCAAATTCCACATAACTTTTTCAGTATGGGATACAAGTTTTAAGAAAGAAAGAAAATTAGACCTTTGGTTACTTGACAAATTAACAAAGAAAAATTTTCTTCACATAGGCCCGAAGTAATTTTGATGACAAGCACAAAAAATAATGTTAACACTATAAATGTATAGTAATTTTTGCATATCCAATATAAAAGAAGATTATGTTCAGGGACTTTTAGAAATTAAAAATCTATCTATATCAATGTGATATGAAAGCTTACAAGCAAATGTCTACAGCACACATGCATACATAAATAGGAATCTCAGTATTCCTATAACAATTGAATGTGTGTTCTAATCTCAGAGTCAGACACATAAATGTATCAGAAAAAGCATAAAAATATATGAGGGCTTATAACACCTGATACCATATGGCCCACTATGCTAAATTATAAAGAGAGGGAACTTAGATAATTTACTTTTCTGGAGATAACAGCATATTTTAAAGAGAAAGTGAAGCACTCAGGAAAAATTATTCTAAGGGTACACAGTTGAGTCTTTCAAAACATAACATTTAGAGGAAAATATTTTATTGAGAAAAGAGAAACTTAAATCAATTTTGCCATTGCCTCCCAATACCTGAATCTTTCCTGTTATGCAAATTTGGACAACTTGCTGTTTGTATTTCTTATTAAGATATATCAGGTCTGTGGAGATGTAACTTGGCAATTCTGTTTAGGTAATGATTCTGTACAATGCCTGTAGCTTTAAGGAGGAGAAAGGAAAGAAATTGCATTTATTTATCACCCACTGAGAACCAGGAACTCTGCTAGTTACTTAACCTTTATTATTTCCTATAATACCTTGTTGACAAACTAGTGTATAGGCTAATCTGATAAAAAATACTTCAAGGTCTTTTTTTTTTTTTTTTTAAGTAGTATAGTACATAAGCTCTAAAGTGAAACTCTGGAATGAAAGATTCAAATCCCAGCTGTCCCACTCACTGTTTGTATGACCTCTGTGCTCAATTTCCTCATCTATAAAATGGTAATAACATTAAAACATCTACTTCATAGGTTTGTTGCAAAGATTAAATTAACTTTGACATTTATAAATCTCTTAGAATAATTCCTTAGCAAATAGAAGTGCTCCTAAAATTTAGCTGATATTATTTAAAACTAATTATGTAATAAAGGCCCTGTTCAGGACACAGTTTATGTTACAGCTGCTTCTAGGGTTTCGGTCAAGAAATCATCTTTGTAGGGTTACTAACATGGAGATCAAATGATAAGTTGAGGGAATTCAGAGAAAATGGCAGCGTGAGCAGATCTAAGACCCCAACCCTTCTCACAAGAACACCAATATAAGCAACTAGAACCTGTAAGAACTCTCAGATGGGGGACAAAGAATGTCAGCAAAGATGCAAAGTGAATAAAAACAGGAACAAATTATACTACAGGAAAAACTTTTCTTGCACTGTGCCTCCCCTCCCACTCCCAATGTTGCAGGCTAGCAGCTCCAGAAGCCCTGCAGCTGCTCTGTACCACCAGCCAATACACTGAACTTCTGTTCACAGGGAAGGGCCCCAATCTCTGGCTCAGAAACTAATAACACACATCTCCCAGGGGAACTGATTAGGGCATCCCCGCCCATCCCCCTGCTGGGGCAAAATCAGTACATTCCCAGATAAACAAAAGCTGAGAGAATTTACACCCACTTTTTTTAGACCAGCCCTACAAGAAATGCTAAAGGGAGTCCTTCATGTGAGAAGGGACAGTAGAAAGTAACTAGAAGGCATACATAGAAAAAAGGATCTCCATTAAACGTAATTGCATGGGAAAGTAAAAGAGCAAGTTTTAAGGTATTTTTGCCTGATCACTCTAATTGTTATGTCCTTCATGCATTATAATAATTAAAAAAAAAACTAAGAGTGAATTTAGCAAAAAAAAGTGAAAAACTTTAACACTGAAAACTACATATCATCACTGAAAAAAAAAAAAAATTAAAATAGACCTAAGTAAATGGAAGGACATTCTCTGCTCATGGACAAGAAGGTATAATATTGTTAATACTACCCGAGGCAATCTATAGATCCAATGTAATCCCCATCAATTCTCAAAGCCTTCTTTGCAGACATGTAAAAGCCACCCCTCAAATTTAATGGAAGAGAAAGGGGTCCTAAGTAGCCAAAGAAATCTTGAAAAAGAAAAAAGTAAGAGGACTCATACTTCTTGATCTCAAAACATACTATAAAACTATAAAACAGTCTGGTACTGTATAATGATAGACGCTTTGATGAATGAGATTCCAGAAATAAACCTATACATCTATGACCAATTAATTTTCAATAAGGATACTAAGTCCATTCATGGGGGAAGAGGGAAGAGTAGTCTCTAATAAATGGTGCTGGGACAAATGGATACGCACATGCAAAAAAATAAGCTGGGACAATACTTCGTACCATGTACAAAAATCAATTCAAATGGATTATGGACCTAAACGTAGGAATTACAACCATAAAAGTCGTAGAAGAAAACATGGTAGTAATGATTCAGGGCTTAGTATTTAACAATTCTTAGATATGACACCAAAAGCACAAGCAACAAAAGACGAGATAGATAAATGAGATGTTATCAAAATTTTAAACTTTAATTTTCAAAAGATTTTATCAACAAAGTTAAGAAACAACCTAAAGATTGGGAAAAAATAATTTTGGAACTATAAATCTGGTAAGGACTTAATACCCAAAATACGTAAGCAACTTCTACAACTGAGCAACAAAGAAAAAACAACTCAGTCAAAAAATGGCCAAAAAACTTGAATAGACGTTTCACCAAAGTATAAATGTAAATGGACAAAAACAGTTCCACTTAACTAGTAAAAAAAAGAAAAAAGTGTGTGCTTTGAACATTATGCTCTTTTAAGAACTCTCAGTTGTTGTTGTTCAATACCGTCAAGTCAGTTCCAACTCATAGAGACCCTACATACAACAGAATGAAACTCTGCCCTGTCCTGTGCCATTCTCACAATTGGTGCTATGTTTGAGTCCATTGTTGCAGCCACTGTATCAATCCATCTTCTTCAGGGGTTTCCTCTTTTTCACTGACCCTTTCTTTTACCAAGCATGATGCCCTTCTCCAAGGACTGAGTCCTCCTGATAAGATGTTTAAAGTATGTGAGGCAAAGTCATGCCATTCTCACTTCTAATGAGCATTCTTCTGGGAGTCCATGGTATATTCCATATTTTCTTGCCCACACCAACAGCAACAACAACACTATAATGCAAAGGCATCAATTCTTCTTTGGCCTTCCTTATTCATTGCCCAGCTTTCACATGCACATGAGGCAATTGAAAATACCATGGCTTGGATCTGGCGCACCTTAGTTCTCAAAGTAATATCTTTGCTTATTAACACTTTGCAGAGGTCTTTCGCAACTAATTTACCCAGTACAATATATCCTTTGATTTCTTGACTGCTGTTTCCATGGATCCAAGTAAAATGAAATCCTTGACAACTTCACTATTTTCTCCATTTATCATGGTGTCATTTATTGGTCCAGTTGTGAAGATTTTGTTTTTCGTAGGTTAAGGTGTAATCCATAATGAAGGCTGTGGTCTTTGATCTTCATCATTAAGTGCTTCAAGTCTTCTTCACTTTCAGCAAGCTAGGTTGTGTCATCTGCATGTTGCAGGTTGCTAATGAGGCTTCCTTGAATCCTGATGCCACGTTCTTCTTCATACAGTCCAACCTTCTCTGATGATTTGCTCAGAATACAGATTGAATAAGTATGGTGAAAGGATACAACCCTGACGCACACTTTCCTGATTTTAAACCACGCAGTATCCCCTTGTTCTGTTGGAACAACTGCCTTTGGGTCTTAGTACAGGTTCCTCACATGCACAATTACATGCTCTGGAGTTCCCATCCCTCGCAACTTTACCTGTAATTTGTTATGATCCACACAGTCAAGTGCCTTTGCATAGTCAATAAAGCACAGGTAAACGTCTTTCTGGTAGTCTCTGCTTTCACCCAAGATTCATTTGACGTTAGCAATGATATCCCTTGTTTCACATCCTCTTCTGAATCTAGCTTGAATTTGAATTACCATATGACCCAGCAATTCCACTCATAGTTATGTACCCCAAAGAGCTGAATGCAGGAACACAAAGCAACACATATACACCAATGGTCATTGCAGCACTATTTACAATTTCCAAATACGGAAACAGACTAAATGTCCATCGAGAGATGAATGGATAAACAAAATATGGCATACAAACAGTGCAATATTACTATGTCATAAAGAGAAACAAAGTCCTTATACATGCTACAACATAGATGAACCTTGAAAACATTTATGTTGAATGAAATAAGTCAGTTACAAAAGGACAAATATTGTGACCCCACTTATATTAAATATCTAGAATAAGCAAATGTATAGAGACCAAAGTTTATTAGTGACTACCAGGGGTTGGTAGGGCAGGGAGAGTGAATCATTGCTTAGAGGGCACTGAGCGTCTGTTAAGGACAGTGGAAAAATTTGGAAATGGATAGTGGTGATGAATATGATTAATGTCAATGAATTGTACCTGTAAAAAAAATTGAAACTGCAACTGTTTTATATACATATGCGTGTGTGTATACGCATATATACTCAAACCCATTGCCATCAAGTCAATTCAGATTCACAGCAACCCTATTTACAGAGTAGAACTGCACCCATAGCGTTTCTAAGGAGCGGCTGGTAGATTTGATCTGTCAACCTTTTGGTTAGCAGCCGAGCTCTTAACCACTGAGCCACCAGGGCTCCATATATATATTTATAAGACTTGGTAAAGCTAATTCAAATGCAATGGTACTGAGGTCACCCTGTCTTTCTTCTCAGTTCTCTCATTTATACCTCAAAAAAGATTAACTGAAGACACAATCTAACCTTGTAGATTGAGTTCTGCCTCATTAACATAATTTCCTCTAATCCTGCCTCAGTAACATCATAGATGTAGGATTTATAACACATAGGAAAATCACATCAGATGACAAAATGGTAGACAACCACGCAATACTGGGAGTCATGGCCTAGCCAAGTTGACACATATTTTGGGGGGACACAATTCAATCCATGACACTCATCATGGTCAATTTCAAACTACCAATAATTTTAACACCCAGCTGACAAAATCCCTGAATATTTAACAATTGGCTCCTGTGAACTGGTGTGAGGCAGCCCCAAGCACCACTGGTATAAGTGTGCTGTCGGCCTTCATCACGGTTCTAACACATTTCCATTTACTACCTTTTAGGTTCGTTGTGACTAGAGCCTTCTGACTGCTTATGCATTTGCACAATTTCCAGTCATTATGTCACAAGGGTTTTGATGTGCCAACTGCCAAGTGAGCCCCAAGCAGCATGGTGTAACATGGAGTTCACCACCCACAGTCAGCAGGCTATATTCAATCTTCAGGGGAGGTTTGTTTGATCTGCCTAAAGCTTTCTGAAACACCAAATTAATTAGCAGGCTCTATAAATTAAGAGATCTCACATAAATACACAAATTCTCAGTTTGTCTTATTAAGTTTGAAGATCTGACAATACTGAAACCACATCCCCACACGCGGCATATTCCCGGAGTTCACCAGAGGGCGCCTCCTTGGAGGAAGCATACACTCTCCAGTGGGCCACAGTGTTTGCCACCTCTGATACGCCACATCCCATGCCCATTTATAATTATACCACCTGCTTAAAGAATTGTGAGTTTGGGAACTGAGGCATAAAGCGAAAAAAAAAAAAAGGTTTGGAGTTAGACAAACCTGGAAACTAGCCCAGTCTCCCCCCTGACTAATATGTAAATATAAGCAAATGACTAAACCAGCCTGAGAGTTTTTCCTTCTAAGGGAAATGGAAATAGCACCTACCTCACGGGGTTCTAACAAGGACTAAACCTGACAGTGTGTATAAACACCTAGCCCAGCAGTCATTAGAGAGCAGGAGTTCCTTGCCTTTGAGTCCCTCTTCCATCCTTCCCATGCTGACCTCAACTTAAATTGCCCTTGCATTCTTTCTTCATTTTTCAGTACATGGGCCCCATACCACACTTTCTGAGCTCAGTTTCTCTTATGCTGTGCTCACTGAAATAGACTCACTCTCATACAGTGCCTATTTTTTCCCCCCTATACTTTATTTTTATTCCCCTACCCTTTACCATATTTTCTGTGGACAAGTGCTGCTTGTCTCAGAAATCACAGTTACCTGGCTCTTATATTTTCTCATTCTGTTTACGCCAGTCATCCAAATCGTACAGGGCACAGTTACAGCTCCCTGATCCTAATTCAAGCCTCAACTGTCCATGCACAATAAATGGAATAGGAAGATACACCATGATTTAGAGGAAATGACTATTTATTGGTCAATTATGCACACATTTACACACACACACCTTTATCTCCCCCCCCCAAAAAAAAAAACATTGCTGTCAATTCCAACTCATACAGAGTAAAACTGTCCCATACGGTTTCCATGGAGCACCTGGTGGATTCAAACTGTTGACCTTTTCGTTAGCAGCCATAGTTCTTAACCACTATGCATGCCAACAGTGTTTCCAATCTTATCCCAACCCACAGAAAGTAAAGTAATTTTTCACTTAACATATGCCCTGTTCTGTAATTTGGAAGCCTTTTCTGATTTTAGATGAAGTAAAAACAGTCAAAAATCTAACTAACAAACAAAGTGCTTATTCTACTCACATTTCTGGTGTCACTACAGAGAAGTATTTTATCACTTTTATCTTGATAACCCCTTCCTTCCTAGCACATGCTACCAACAATCTAAATAAATGTAAACACTTGTAATTTTTGTTGGTAATAATAATAATTATTATTAGATTATTATAATAATAGATTCAAGACCTAATGATAAGATCTAATCAGTCACCAACTCCTGTTGATTCAACAACCATAACATACCTTGAATCCATGCCATCTGCCCTAATCCATATTACTACTATTTCTTGCAAGAAAAACTGCACAGCCTCCCACTGCTCCAGATGCATTCACTTTGGCCTCACTCTGACCTACTCTCCATTCAGCAGCTAGAGTGATTTTCCAATAAATCAAGTCTGATATTGTCACTTCCCTGCCTGAAATACTTCAGTGCATTTAATTACCCTTAGGGTAAATTTCAAAAGTGACAACACAACACTGTGAGATGTACTTCTGAATCAAAGAGAAACAAGAAAAACATGGCCCCTGCCTTCAAGGAACATATAATCTAGTGTCACAGAAAAACAGTAAAATAAGAAAAGCACAGGTAGACCTATAATTATAATTTTGGTAAGAAGAAACATTTATAAATATTTATTGAAATGAACAGTTATTATAGCTGGAACCTGTTTAAGGTGGAAACGTATCAGAGAAGGATAACTCAAATATTTTCCACTAAAACAAGTGACAGAAAAGTGATAAGACTGTACTCTGTCGAAGGCAGAAAACTTGGTGAGACCCAGAAAAACAAGGCAGTCCCTTCCCATTCTGGCTTTCTCAGGTTTCACAGTCTTTATGTTTTGAAAATCACTTTGACAAGATTCTAGTGAGTAATGAAGAGGGAAGTGCAAAGCTTTTATTAATAGTAGTTTCTTAAATAATAAAACTGTTTTCTAAGTGATTTGCATACATTAGCTCATTTGAATTTTCATAAAAGTCCTTTATTCATTCTTTCAACAAATATTTACTGAGCGCTGCCTTCTTGATCTTGTGTGAGGGAATGATGTTACTGAAAAGATTGACAGACATGAGAAATAGTGCAACCATGATAACACACCCAGGAAAGCATAAAATTACAATTAGGGTAATTTCTGTGAAGGAACGGTTCATAGTAGTAGGATGGATGTAATAGCAACCAAGAAGCATTATTATCCCATTGCCATCAAGTCAATTTCAACTCATAGAGACCCTATAGGGCAGAGTATAACTGCTCCAAAGGGTTTCTAAGGCTGTAATTTTTAAAGAAGCAGACTGGCACATCTTTCTCCCACACAGATGTTAGTAGGTTCAAACCACTGGCCTTTCCATTAGCAGCCAGGTGCTTAACCACTGCACCACCAGGGCTCCTTGATGCATTTTTAGGGGTCAGGAAATCATGAGGCAGAGGCCAAAAAGATGTTGTTGTTAGGTGCTGTCTAGTCGGTTCTGACTCATAGTAACCTAATGTACAACAGAACAAAACAATGCCCAGTCCTGCACCATCCTCACGATCATTGTTATGCTTCGGCCCATTGTTGCAGCCACTGTGTCAATCCATCTCATTGAGGATCTTCTCTTTTGCTGACCTTCTACTTTACCAAGCATGACATCCTTCTCCAGGGACTGGTCCCTACTGATAACATGCCCAAAATATGTGAGATGAAGTCTTGCCAACCCTGCTTCTAAGGAGCATTCTGGCTGTACTTCTTCCAAGACAGATTTGTTTGTTTTTCTGGCAGTTCACAGTATATTCAGTAGTCTTCATCAACATCATAATTCAAAGGCATCAGTTCTTCTTCGGTCTTCCTTATTCATTGTCCAGCTTTTTCATGTATATGAGGCCATTGAAAACACCATGGCTTGGGTCAGGCACACCTTAGTCCTCAAGGTAATATCTTTGCTTTTTAACTCTTTAAAGAAGTCCTTTTGCAGCAGATTTACCTCATGCGATGCATCATTTGATTCTTGACTGCTGCTTCCATGGGCTTTGATTGTGGATCGAAGTAAAATGAAATCCTTGACGACATTAAACCTTTCTCTGTTTATCACAGTGTTGCTTATTGGTCCAGTTGTAAGGATTTTTGCTTTCTGTATGTTGAGGTCCAGTCAATACTGGAGGCTGTAGATGTTGATCTTCATCAACATGTGCCTCAAATCCTTTTCACTTTCAGCAAGCAAAGAAGAGTAGGACATAAAGAAGAGGCAACAGATAAAAAGAAGGAAGAAAACACAAGTATAAAGCCAAAGCATTTAAACTGTTAACATGAAATGAGATTTGAAACTGGAGCATAAATAGATTTGTTGAGCATCTCATCTCCATTTTACACAAAAACTGAGATGGAAGGAATTAATAAACAGGCCAAGGTCACTTAGCCATAAAGCAACTCTTCATAAATTTGAACCCAAGTCTCTTTTGCTCCAAAGTCTGTTCTCTGAACTGCAATGTCATACCGCCTCCTTGTGTTCTCTCCACAAAGTTTAAGCGCTTATTTCAGTCAAGAATCTATATTTATCATATTATACACTTAAAAGAACAGGTCCTAAATACTTTTAATAAGTAAATATAGAATTTTCATTATAGAGTTTCACACATTGAAAGTTACCTAGAAATTGAAAAACAATGATCCACATGATACAGTACGAGGATTTGTTAATTGCATAATTAATTTTATTGATGTAAAAATCCAAATCACTTAATTACTTAAATTTTATACTTTGGCAGTCTGTATTGACCAAAATAGTTGGAAGATTGCCAAATCCCCACTCCCTTTTGAACTCCAGTTAGGGGTTTTTTTGTTGCTATTGGTGTTTTTGTTGGTTTCTTTGTTGTTGTTGTTTGACTTTTCGTTTTTTTTTTCAATATATAACCAAAGGATTCATTTCAATATAAACTGAATTATATATGACAATATTTTTATGAGGCTCATGTTTCCCAATATTAGCATGTTTCAGTGGAGATTCCCAAAATCCACTGCCACTGAATTAATTCCAACTCATAGGGACTTTTTTTTTTTTTTTTAGGGACCCTATAGGACAAAGTAGAACTGCCCTATAGCATTTCCAAGGGTATAAATCTTTACAGAAGCAGACCGCCACATCTTTCTCCCAGGGAGAAGCTTGTGGGTTCAAACTGCTCACCTTTTGTTTAACAGCCGAGCACTTAACCACTGCCCCACCAGGGTTCCTTTAAATGGAGGTGTTGTCGAGTCGGTTCTGACTCATAGTGACCCTATGTACAAAGAACTAACACTGCTCCTGTCCTATGCCATCCTCACAATCATTGTTATGCTTGAGTCCATTGTTAAAGCTACTGTGTCAATCCATCTTGGTGAAGGTCTTCCTCTTTTTCACTGACCCTCTACTTTACCGAGTGTGATATCCTTCTGCAGGGACTGGTCCCTCCTGATAACATGTCCAAAATATGTGAGACGTAGTCTCACCATTCTTGCTTCTAAGGAGCGTTCTGGCTGTACTTCTTCCAAGGCAGACTTGTTGGTTCTTTTGGCAGTCCATGGTATATTCAATATTCTTTGCCAGCACCATAATTCAAAGTCTTCAACTCTTCTTCAGTCTTCTTTATTCTTTGGCCCATTTTTGCATACATATGAGGCGATAAAAAACATCATGGCTTGGGTCAGGTTCACCTTAGTCTTTAAAGTGACATCTTCGGTTTTAACACTTTAAAGAGGTCTTTTGCAGCACATTTGCCCAATGCAATGCATCCTTTGATTTTGTGATTGCTGCTTCCATGAACACTGATTGCAGATCCCAGTAAAATGAAATCCTTGACACCTTTAATATTTTCTCTGTTTATCAAGGTATTGCTTATCAGTCCAGTTGTGAAGATTTGTGTTTTCTTTATGTTAAGGTGTAACACATAGTCTTTGATCTTCATCAGTAAGTGCTTCAAGTCCTCTTCACTTTCAGCAAGCAATATGGTGCTATCTTTGTATTGCAGCTAATGATGCCCCATTCTTCTTCATATAGTCCATCTTCTCAGTATACAGATTGAATAAGTATGGTGAAAGGATACAACCCCGCCCCACACATATCCTGACTTTAAACCATGTAGCATTCCCTTGTTCTATTCGAAAGACTGTCTCTTGATCTATGTACAGGTTCTCATGAGCACAATTAAGCGTTCTGGAATTCACATTCTTTGCAATTTATCCCTAATTTGTTATGATCTACATAGTCGAATGCTTTTGCATTGTCAATAAAACACATATAAACATCTTTCTGGTATTTTCTGCTTTCAGCCAGGGTCCATCTGACATCAGCAATGATATCTTTCCTTCCATGTCCTCTTCTGAATCCAGCTTGAATTTCTGGCAGTTCCTGTTGATTTACTGCTGCACCTGCTTTTGAATGACTTTCAGCAAAATTTACTTGTGTGTGATATTAATGACATTGCTCCATAATATCTGCATTCAGTTGGATCACCTTTTTTCAGAATAAGCAGAAATATGGACCTCTTCCAGTCGGTTGGCCAGACAACTGTCTTCCAAATTTCTTGGCATAGACCAGTGAGCACTTCTCATGCCACATCCATTTGTTGAAACATCTCAGTTGGTATTGTGTCAGTTTCTGGAGGCTCCTTTTTCAACACTGCCTTCAGTGCAACTTGGACTTCTTCCTTCAGCATCATGAGTTCTTGATCATTAACTACCTCCTGACAAGATTGAACGTCAACCAGTTCTTTTTGCTACAGTGACTCTGTGTATTCCTTCCATCTTCTTCTGATGTTTCCTGCATCTTTTAGTATTTTGCCCACAGAAGCCTTCACTATTGCAACTCGAGGCTTGGATTTTTTCTTCATTTCTTTCTTCTTGAGAAATTCCAAGCACGTTCTTTCCTTATGCTTTTCCAACTCCATGTCTTTGCATGTCTCATTATAATATTTGAACTTGTCTCTCAGGTTGCCCTTTAAAATCTTCTGTTCAGCTCATTTACTGCATCATTTCTTCTGTTCCCATCAGCAACTTGGCATTCAGGAGCAAGTTTCAGAGTCTCTCCTGGCATCCGTTTTGGTCTTCTTTGTTTCTTGTCTGTTGTTTGTCACACTGTAGCCTGTCATACTGTCATCACTGTTGCTGTGATGCTGGAAGCTATATCACCAGCATTCAAATACCAGCAGGGTCACCCATGGTGGACAGATTTCAGCTGAGGTTCCAGATGAAGACAGACTAGGAAGAAGGACTCAGCAGTCTACTTCTGAAAAAAAAAAAATTAGTCAGTGAAAACCTTATGAATACCAGCAGAACATTGTCCGATGCAGTGCTGAAAGATGAGCCCCTTAGGTTGGAATGCACTCAAAGGACAACTGGGAAAGAACTGCCTCCTCAAAGTAGAGTCAACCTTAATGACGTGGATGAAGTCAAGCTTTCGGGATCTTTCTTTGCTTACATGGCATGACTTAAAATGAGAAGAAAGAGCTACAAACATCCATTAATAATTGGAACATGAAACGTACAAAGTATGAATCTAGCAAAATTGGAAATCACCAAAAATGAAATGGAAAGCATAAATATGGATATCCTAGGCATTAGTGAGCTGATATGGACTGGTATTGGCCATTTTGAATTGAACAATTGTCTGATTTACTATGGTGGGAACAACAACTTGAAGGAGAATGGCATTGTTTTCACTGTCAAAAAATAAAAATTTCAAGAGCTACCTGAGGTACAATGCTGTCAGTGATAAGACAATATTCATACACCTACAAGGAAGACCAGTTAATATGACTATTATTCAAATTTATGCAACAACCACTAAGGCCAAAGATGAAAAAATTGAAGATTTTTACCAAATTCTGCAGTCCGAAATTGATTGAACATGCAATTAGGATGCATTGGTAATTACTGGCAATTGGAATGCAAAGGTTGGAAATAAAGAAGAAGGATCGGTAGTTGGAAAATACTGCCTTGGTAATAGAAACGATGCCATGGAGATTGCATTATAGAATTTTGCAAGACCAATGACTTCTTCATTGCAAATACCTTTTTCAACAATATAAACACCAACTAAACATGTGGAGGAAGCCCTGGTGGTATAGTGGTTAAGTGCTATGTGGACCTCTCCAAAGGGAATGCACAGGAATCATATCGACTACATCTGTTGAAAGAGATAATGAAAAACCTCAATATCACCAGTCAGAACAAGGTCAGGGGCCAACTGCAGAACAGACAATCACTTGTTCATATGCAAGTTCAAATTGAAGATGAAAATTAGAACAAGTCCACAAGAGCCAAAGTAGGACCTTGAGTATATCCCACCTGAGTTTACAGGCCATCTCAAGACTAGATTTGATGAGTTGAACACTAATGACTGAAAGACCAGACGAGTTATGGAATGACATCAAAAACATCCTACATGAAAAAAGCAGGGGGTAGATGGAGATAGAGATACAAAATATAACTAACTGAATGCCTCTTTCCTAAAAGAATGGTGTGATTCATCGACCAGGTAGAATAACTGCCAAAGCAGGCTGGATTAACATTTCCATTGAGCCTTCTCATATTAGGATTGAACAGGATAATATAGAGATTCATGTCCAGTCTGCCTTTTTGTACTTAAGTCTTCTTTCAACATTTCCACCAAGTGATTATCTGGTGTAGAAATGAGAAGCTGTAGTGATTAAATATTTCTCAAAACAGTCCACTTAATATTCAGAAAAACTTGGTCAGAAAATTCTTCCTTTTCTGGGTACGAAATTTCTGTTCTACGATTCACACTTATTGGTCCCTACTGTCCTATCTGAGTCATGTGGAACAAGTTGGCTTCCTCTTCATTATAACTATCCCAATGCACATTATTATGCATCTGTTGAAATGTCTCTTTATTAACAATTAAAATCTAGGTAAATGTTATATTACATTTGAGTTTTGCCTCCTAATGGTCAATTTAAGTGAGGCTGTCTTTCTAATCCTATACCTCAGCAGAAATGAGGAACAGTTAATATGATGTTCCCTAGGCTGCTTACTTCAGTTGTCCTGTCATATTCCTCTTCATCCTCCTTTCTAGGCTATTAACAATCATCATCAGAAATAGTTTTGATCTCAGCATTATCGTGGTAACTTCTCTGAGCATCTCCCCAATTGTCTGCATTTCTATAAAGGTTCAACACGAATTCAAGAGTCACTATGTATATTTTTCTAGACTATTTTAATTACAAATTAAAAAAAAAACTGGTTTAAATTACAAATACTATCTCACATATGCGAAAAGTCCAAAGATAAATCTTTCTTCAGGATTGATTGGATCCAAAGCTGCTAGCAATGAAGTCATGGACATATTAGTTGCGCTTACGACTATGTTGACTTATTCTCTGGTAACAGCTCCCCCTTACATCCTACCAACATAGTAAGACTTGGAAAAGAGAACACTCATTCTCCAGATCTTCTAGCAAAATTCTTGGAGTGAAAGCTGGTAATGGGGAACCAAAGGTAGAGAAAGGGAAAGGGTTCACAAGTCATGTGATTGACAACCAAAGTCACAAAACAATGTGTGTATTAATTGTTTAATGAGAAACTAGTTTGCTCCGTAAACCTTCGTCTAAAGTATAATTTAAAAAATTTAGATATTAATGCTTTTATCAGCTTTATAACAACAACAACAAAAAAAAAAGGGCAGGAAAGAAAAGACCAAAATGGATGTCAGAAGAGACTCTAAAACTTGCTCTTGAATGCAAGTTGCTTAAGTGAACAGAAGAAGTGATATTTAAAAAAAGAATTCCTGGAGTGATATCAACTGTCCTGCCTTTGACACATGCCCATTTTTAACCCCAAAACTGTGTTTTGGGGTTATTCTATTCACTTTGGCCAGACCTGGGTCATGTACCCATTCTAGGAGGCAGAATCAGCCCCACCCAAACCACATGGACTAAAAGAAGAAATGAGTTCTGTCATACCAGAAAAAGGGAGGCTAAGCAGATGAAAATTCTGACGTCCACCATGCTGTGGGAAGAACCACAGTGACAGCTCTGTGTCTTCCCCATATGCCCTGTGATTATTGGACAGAGGCAGAAAATAAATTACTCTCAGAGCACCCAAAAGATTCCACACAAGTTTCATGTGGCTTTTACGTGACAATCTGTGACTTTAAGTTATAATAATACCAGTTTGAATTTGTCCAGAATTTTTTTTAATTCACCAACATATACTCTGACCCTAGCATAGTGCTTCAGCTATGATCGGAGCTCACACAAAAATTAATTAACTTTTTTATAAAATTAATTGTAATTGAATTTTTAAGCAAACATAATTATTTGACACCACAAAATGGAGAATTTGTGTTCAAATATAGACACTATAATCACGACCCAAATATACTAAATTGTGAATGAGCTTAGTCCAAATATACATCAACAAAGTCTGAGGACCTTGAAGGGAAAAGTGTTATTCAATGTGCAAAGGAATTTACAGAGATTTGTTTATTTAAAATAGGTGAGGGAAATATAAGGAGGTTTGGGAAAAAGAAAAGCTACGTGAGATCATAGAACAGTGGGGGAGGAAGGTGTGTACCAATAAAACTCCATAACTGTGAATAATACATTTAATTATTAAAACTGAAAGCAGAGTAAACATTCTGTTTACTTTGATTTAACACTTTTCCCCCTTTTATCTCAAACTAGAAGATGAAAATAGACAGGTCCATTGCAATTTGCTAAGCAGTCAGTTTTGCTTCTTGATCACGGCATAGATTTTTCATGGGTTCACAAGAAGGCAGGGAATTTGTTGATCCAATGAAAACCATTTTTACGGGTTTTAAAAATTAATTTACTGATAGCTTTCCCACCACCATTAAAGTGTATGAAATTCATTTGCAAAATGAAACTAAAAGTGATACTTTTCATTGCGTGGAAGAAACTAGTAAAAATAAAAGGAGAAAAGTCATCAATTGTTTGCAAATGTATAATTTCTAAGCATGCTCAAACAATTATAAGTCTGAACCTTTTTTCATCACTCACACTTGTTCTTAATCTTTTATTACTTCAACAGATACCTATTGAGCACAGACTTTATGCCAGCTTCGGGGAAAAAAAAAAATTTTTTTTTTCGGGGAGGCTTCCTGGATGCTGAGACACACAGTGAAAACACTGACAGACCCTAACTCAAGTTGCTTATATTCTATTGATAGTACAAAGAACAAACAATTAAGCAAAGCAATAAAAATAGTTTAAAATTATGTCTTTGCAAGAAACAAAGAAGGACTGGTATAGAGAATGATAGAAGGTGATTTGGGTCAGTCTTTCCTAGAAGGTAATATTTTAACAAAGATAAAAAGATGGGAAGGAACCTTCCATAGAAAGAATGGGAGGAGATGCACTCCAGGTAAAGGGAACAACACATGTACATGTTCTGAAGTCAAAAGGTCCTAGCAAATTTAATGAATTGTGGACTAATGGACCACAACTACCACAGCCTACACCAGACTGAGTCCAGTGCAACTAGATGGTGCCTGGCTACCACCAACTGCTCTGACAGGGGTCACAATATACGTGTTACAGGAACCCAATATCCTTGCTATTAAACAGCAACCCTAGTTCTCTCACATCTTTTGCTCAGAATAGTAGAAGACTTTAAAAAACCTGTTGTCTTTGAGTCAATTCCAACTCATGCTAACCCCTTATGTTACAGAGTAGAACTGCACCTAGGTTTTTCTTGGATGTAATCTTTATGGAAACGGATTCCCAGGCCTTTCTTCCACAGTGCTGATGAGTGGGTTTGAACCACCAACCTTTAGGTTAATAAACAAACCAACCAGTTGTCATTGTTGTTAGGTGCTGTCCAGTCAGTTCTGACTCATAGCGACCCTATTTACAACAGAATGAAAGACTGCCAGGTCCTGTGCCATCTTCACAATTGTTGCTATGATTGAGCCCATTGTTGCAGCCACTGTATCAATCCATCTCATAGAGTGTCTTCCTTTTTTTTTTTTTTGCTTACCCTCTACTTTACCAAGCATGATGTTCCCTTCTCCAGAGACTGCTGCCTTCTCTGATAACATCTCCAAAATACACGAGATGAAGTCTTGCCATCCTTGCTTCAAAGGAACATTCTGCTTATACTTCTTCCAAGACAGACTTGTTCATTCTTCTCACAGTCCGTGGTATATTCAATATTCCTTGCCAACAGCATAATTCAAAGGCATCAGTTCTTCTTCAGTCTTCCTTATTCATTGTCCAGCTTTCATATGCATATGGGGCAATTAAAAATATCTTGGCTTGGGTAAAGATCACTTTAGTTCTCAAAGTGACATCTTTGCCTTTTAATACTTTAAACAGGTCTTTTGCAGCGTATTTGCCCAATGCAATATATCATTTGATTTTTTAACTGCTGCTTCCATGGTTGTTAATTGTAGATCCAAGTAAAATGAAATCCTTGACAACTTCAATCGTTGCTCCATTTATCATGACTTTGCTTATTGGTCCACTTGTGAGGATTTTGTTTTCTTTGTGTTAAGGTATAATCCACACTGAAGGCTGTAATCTTTGACCTTCTTCAGTAAGTGCTGCAAGTCCTCTTCACTTTCATCAAGCAAGCTTGGGCCATTGCAGGACTAGGAAGAAAGGCCTTGATCTACTTCCAAAAATCAGTCAATAAAAGCCCTATAGATCGATTGGTCTGATCCACAACCAACCATGAGAATTTCACAGGACCAGGCAGCATTTAGTCCCATTATGCATGGGGTTGCCATAAATAGGGGGCTAATTGGATAGCAGTTAACAACAACAATAACAACAAGAGTATGCACATTATTTTTCAATTATTTTTATCAATCTCTACTCATTTATATTCATATTTGTATATACACATGTATATTCCAAATATGGGTTTACACTGAGCATGTCGCTCTATGGCTTTTTTTCTTATTTAACAACATATCCATATACATTGGACATCTTTCTGTAGCGTATAAATCTACCACATCTGTGTAAGAGCATAGAAATCTGCATTTAAAAACCAGCTGCCATGCATAAAACAGCATGAGCATTATATAAACTGAGTTGTTCTCAAGCTTTCACTAAATTTTTATTACTCCTCTTATTAATATAAAAGTTATCGAGAACCATAAAAAAAAAGACAAGTATGTAAGCTAACAATTAAGGAAGAAAAGGAAAACTTCAGCTGCAGTCACTCATCACTGCACAGGTCTCAGGGAGAAATGACAGCCTGAGTTTAAGGGACTTCTGTTAGGAAAAAGTCCACCATCACCTAGCTGCATGATTTTACAGCTAACAAAAATATATCGCTAATAATGGAGTAATCATATTGAAAGCTAATTTTTGCAAAGACAATTGTTAAAGGAAAATTCTGCTGTCTCAGTCATGTCAGGGTTCTGAGGGTTATGGAAATAGACTCTTTCAGGACTGCAGCTCAGGAAATGGAGTGTAACAGGTCAAGTACTGTATCAATTTGGGGCAGGCCACTGGGCAGAGCGCTCCTGGCATGGGTCAGTGCCCCAGCTGAAATGAAAGAGAATATAAATAGATCCAATTAGAAGCAATCCCCTTTTGGAGGTGACTGTGGCCTTAAAATAAGACAGACAGGCAGATCTGCCTATCTGAATAAGGTTAAAAAAAATCTTCTCTAGCCTTCCATGGCTGCAAGTGGGATGAGTAACTAAGGCAAAAAAAGTAAAATAAAGTTTCTGTGATCACAAACAGGAGATTATCTAAGGAGGCTTGTGTCAGCTACTTGGATGCTGCAGTTCAATTTCTGTTGCAGAATTGTGATGTTAGGAAGTTAACTATTATAATGTGTCATGCCTAAACTTCCATAGGTATCAAGCACCAAGAGTTAAAAGAATTGTTTAGACAATTTGGGGGAAAGATCATTTGAGGAAAACAATTTTTTTCTACATAAGTTATATTAGAAAGGTACATTAAATGAATTTACAACATGAGTCCAAATTTCACAAATATATATCGAATACATGCCATGTTCAAAATACTGTACAAAGTTCATATAAGTTAATTTCCTTATTTAATTGAAGCAACAACTATGTGAGGCGATATTATGGGAATTGTTGGTTAAAGTTAAGAAGTGATTTGCCAGAAATCATTATTAGCAAGCAGAAGAGTCTCAATTGGAACCCAACGCTCCATATACCACACCTATATAATTGCTAAATGTTCTATTTCCTTTAAAAGAAATAGGTCTTGGGATACATGATTGCTGGTCATATACAGTTACCCATGTGACTTATCTTACAGCAGGTCCACTGGTAAAAAACCCACAAGAGAATGAAGAAAACTAAAGATACAAGGGGAAGATTAGTCCAAAGGACTAATGGACCACGCCTACCACAGCCTCCACCAGACTGAACCCAGTATAACTAGATGGTGCCTGGCTACCACCACTGACTGCTCTGACAGGGATCACAATAGAGGGTCCCAGACAGAGCTGGAGAAAAATGTGGAACAAAATTCTAACTCAAAAAGAAAGATCTGAAGGAGGGTAGAGAAATGGTCCCCGGACACACTTTCAGCTCAGTAATGAAGTCACTCCTGAGGTTCACCCTTCAGCCAAAGAGTGGACAGGCCCATAAAACAAAATAAGACTAAAGGGGCACACCAGCTTTGGGGCAAGGACTGGAAGGCAGGAGGGGACAGGAAAGCTGGTAATAAAGAAACCAAGGTTAAGAAGGGAGAGTGTTGACATGTCAAGGGGTTGTTAACCAATGTTATAAAACAATATGAGTACTAATTGTTTAATGAGAAACTAGTTTGCTCTGTAAACCTTCATTTAAAGTATAACTAAAAAAAAAAAAAAAAGACTCCTACACAAATAACCACAGCAGTAAATCCTGAGAAGAGGGCTGGGGAGGTGAGGAGAGTAGTGGGATCAGGAATAGAGGCCTGATCTGGTCTGGGGCATACAGAGGGCTCCCTGTGGTACCATCAACGCTGAGACTTGAAGGATAAGTGGGACTCATCCAAGAAGAGAGGAAGGAAGGAAGACAGAAGGAGGATGCAGTGCATTCCAGGCAGAAGCAACAGCATGTTGAAAGGGCCTGAAGTAAGCAGAGGCAGGTGAGAGTGTGGAAAAGAAAAGCCATAGGAGACTGTGCTAGAGAAGGGAGCAGGGACTGGGTGCTGTTGCAGGGCCTTAGAGAGTCTGGTGGGTGCTTTGGGCTTTATCCTGAGGGCAGAGGGAACCACAGAAGGCTGGAGAATAGGGCCTACCTATTCTCACCTAGGAGGTGAGGCTGGACCTGGAGATGGAAGCCTTGAATGCTCGACACAGGAACATGGGCTCTGGGCTCTAGGCAGCTACTGAGGGAAGCAGAGAGGAGACTTGGCACCCAGCAGGACTTCCCAGGTAAGGCGCTGTCTTGCTGACCACCCTCTGACCACTCTAACCTTGGAAAAACCTTTCCCCCTTTGGTATCCAGCATTTTCCAGATAGTGAGATGGAGGCTCAGGAAGTGGTATGGTCTTAGTCAAAGTCCCATAGATGCTGTCTCCCAGCCCCCAAGGGAGGCAGGCTGGGGACAGTGTGTGTTTGTGAGGGGGTGTCTGTGAGTCCCAAGGAGGCATGGGACCTGGGCTGTGTCTTCCCCTTCCTCACAGAATCCGCTGCCATCAACTCCATGTTAGACCAAATCAACTCTTGCCTGGACCACCTGGAAGAAAAGAACAACCACCTCCATGCCTACCTCCAGGAGCTGCTCGAGTTCAACTGGCAAATGCACCTTGAATTCCAGCATGCCACCTGCTAGGCTCTGAGAGAACCAGGCCTCAACCCTGCCTCCCTGGGCCAGGCTCTGGCCTGAACACTTACCACCTGGCTTAGGTACCTTCTCAAGGGCTGGCTTGTGGATCCCCTAGTAGCTCGGCCCATCTGGGCCACCCTCTTGGCACTCCCCTTTGCCTGCTTGAGCCAGCCGCCACTACCCGGTGTCCCCTCCTGGAGCCAGGTTATGGGCTTGCAACCCACTCACATTGCCTGTCTGCCCAACTCTTGAGCACTCCCCACTCTACGCAGGCCTTAAGTGGCCACATTAAATGGGTCTAACACACACATACACACACACACACAAAGCACAAGACTGCTTACCAAAAACCAGGCTTCAGCCCCAGGACTGCAAGTACCTGTGTAATCCTCGGCAAGTCAACTCAACTTGGTTTTATTTCCTAAAAGACAAGTGGATTGGTTAGAACTATCTAAGGTCTTTTCTAAATCCAAAACTCAATTTTTAGTGTTTGTCAGGGATTGAATTGTGTCCCCCCAAAAATATGTGTCAACTTGGTTAGGTCATGTGTAGTTGTCCTCTATTTTGTGATTTTCCTATGAATTATTAATCATAATCTCTGTCTGTGGTTAAAGATGATTAGGGTGGGATGTAACACCCTTGTTCAGGCCACATTCCTGATCCAATGTAAAAGGATTTCCCCTGGGCTGTGGCCTGCACCACCTTTTATCTCTCAAGAGATAAAAGGAAAGGGAAGCAAGCACAGAGCTGGGGACCTCATACCACCAAGAAAGAAGCACCAGGAGCAGAGCATGTCCTTTAGACCTGGGGTCCCTGCATGAAGAAGCTCCACGTCTGGGGGAACATTGATAAGAAGGCCGGCAAAGACAGAAACCTTTCCCCTGGAGCCAATGCCCTGAATTTGGACTTGTAACCTACTTGACTGTGAGAAAATAAATTTCTCTTTGTTAAAGCCATCCATTTGTGGTATTTCTGTTATGGCAGCACTAGATGACTAAAACAGTGTTTAATTAGTATCAATCATGTAAGTCTTGATCCAGACTCAATTTTTTTTTTTTTTTGGAGAACCCTCTGGGTAAAATGTTCCACACTACATACTTTCCTCCAAATTAGAAATTTTATCCTCCCCAAAATCCTATGGAGGAGATATAATTGCTCCTATTTTATATATAAAAAAAAGCAGAATCTCCAAGAATATAGAAAAATAAGCTCTCACTGATTATAAGTGGCAAAACCATAATTTATATCCAGATATTGTGACAAGTTCAGTGCTCCTATCACTTCAACCCAGCTGTCTCTTGGTCATGGTTGATGAATTTAATTTATATCTGCTCCATGTCCTGAAAATTCCTTCTCAACAGCATTGTAGAGTTTGGAGTTCCAGGAAAAACAATGAAACAATGTAGAAAAACTCAACAGCATCAAGCGTTTTAGAAAGTTCCAGTGAAGCTAAAATGTATGATACTAACAAGTTGTTCACAACCTTAATCAGCCCAGGCAATTCATTTAAAAAAAGGCCTATGACTGTATTTATATACCTAAACACCAAAAATCAAAAATATAATCTGGCAAAGGGAAAGGAAATGTGAGGACAGCATTTTGGAGCCCTAATATTTGAGGGAGTTTCTTAAAGCAGCTATTTGGATGCCACAGTTCAATTTCTATTGCAGAATTCAGTAGAATCGTACCCTTTATTCTGTTTCCAAGATCTGTGCTTGCACTACTAAAAAGACATCACAGCATTTGCAGTGAGCTGCAAGACTGGAAGAAAACACACATACAAGCGTCCTTTATTGATGCCCTCTTTCTTGGAAAGCACATCTGGATTTCCCCATATTAGAGTTCTCTCTTTTTGTTCTCGGGCAAAAGATTTAAATTCTTAAAACCACTGGAAAAAATAGCATTAATAAACTGTAGGTGTGGGTTGATAGATACTTGTCAAGAATGACTCTGAGATTTTTGAGTTGAAAAACTTGGTTAATGGGCATGGAATTTTCCTGCCTTGGGAAGATAAGAAGAAGAGCAGTTTGGAAGATGGGAGTCAAGGGATGTAAAGAATTTAGATAGTTTGAGAGATAAGAGGCAAGGGATATTAAGAGTTTAGTTTCACATATTTAGTTTTAAATGCCTGTTTGAAATCATAATGAAAATGAATATTTAGTTATAGGAATGAAACGTGTAGGACTCAAAACAGAGATCTGAGTTGGAGAAATCTGGGCGTTAACACCACATAGATTGCATTATAAGCCATGCCTAAAATTATCTAGGCAAAGACTACAGAAAGTTAAGTTCAGAGGATCTTACACCAATTCACTGAGAACCCTGTTACTTAGAAACTGGAAAGAGGAGAAGTCACCAAAGGAGATAAGGAAAAAGAGCCAGAGGAATAGAATGAATATTGGAAGACAAGAGAAGAATCAGTTTCAAAAGAAAGTCAATATTAAGTTCTGCTAACTCTAGTAAAATTAATACAAATGATATCCATCCTCTTTAGTATCATGGGGTCACTGGTAACCTTAGAAAGAGGATAGTGAAATGGTGGGTGCAGGCATGTAAAGCAGATGAAAAAGTATTTGGAGAAACTCTTCGCAGACATTTGTGGAAAGGGGCAGAGGAATAGCATGGTAGCTCTATTAATCAGGATAATTAATGTTAGCTGCCTTTACAGACAAACCCAAGGGCTTTACACAATAAATGCTTATGTCTAATTCATGCACTGTTCCATGAGGCACCTCCTTCCCATCCTGTAGTTATGCCATCTGGAACGTGTGGCCCCCAAGTTCATCATGGCAAGGGAAGGATGAATGAGAGGTAAACCAGTGCTTAGTGTTACGTGTCACTTCCACTCATGGGCCAGAACTACTCTCATGCCTCTGATGTAAACACCAGGGAGACTGGGCGAAATATTGGATGCACTCATACTGCATTTACCACAGTAACTGAAGCAGGCTGTGGGGTCAAGGAAGGTGTTCGTTGGTTGGTTGTTTTGTTTAGATTTGTTAGTTTGTTTTTGTTTAAGACGAAAGAGACAAGAACACATTTGTTATCTGATGGAAATAATCCAGTCAAAATAGAAAGTTATGGAAGCAACACAGAAGGAAAATCTCAGAAGGATAAAATTCCATGAGAAGGCAAGAGAGAATGGAATTTTTAGAACACAGGAGAAGGAATTGGCCTCTGACACTTTCTCTATTAAAAAAACTGTCATATAAGGAGATGGATATTGGTTCAGGTATATTTATAGATTTAGTGATGGAAAGATGAGAAAGTGTCCAGTGATGACTTATCATTGTGATGGGAAGCAAGGTTATGAGCTGAATGCCGAGAGACGGATGCAGGATGGGGTAGAAGCACAGGCAATTGAAAAGCATGGAAAAGACATGAAATAGTTTCTTTGGAGAGTAGAAGTCTTTCACCTGGCATCCCATTTTGCTTAATTCCTACCACTTTCCCCAAATAGTCATCTTTCCAAGTACTCTAAAGTGATTAATATAACTCAAATACACCATGTCCTTGCTCAAGTTCCTCATGACTTTATTCTTGTTTCCTCTGCCTGGATTGTTCTCCCCAACTTCTACCTTGTCTGCCTGGCAAACTGGCACTCATCCTTCAGGTCTGGACTTAAGCATGGGCTCTTTCATAAAGCCTTCTCTGTGCCTGCAGGAAAAATTAGTCTCTTTCCCTTCCTCCTTTTTCCGGTTGGACTCTGAGTGCCCTAAGATCACGTAGCCTGTCTCATAACCTTTATTTTTCAGAACCTAGCACAGAGCAGGACACAAAATCCAGAGATGCTCATCACTTGTGGACTGGCTATAGGCATTTAGTAGAGTATAAAGTATATTAAGGATTGTGAATAAAGTTTGTCACTCTAAAAATCTGATAGAAATCCAAAATTTAATTAAACATTTAAAATAGCAAAACAGGATAGAAATCAGCCCATATTTACCAAGGGAAGAGGGTTTTTGTTTTTGTTTTTGTTTTTCCTGGCACTTAACCAGCCATTTCCAAGTCACAAACACTGTAAATAACTAATTACAAAAAACCTTTCTGTTGTAATAAAAATAAAATGCCTTAAGCATTCTAACCTGCCTTCCCCAACTCATTTAGCTCCTTCCTTCCTCACTGTGTAAACAGCCTTTGCCAAATAGATACCAGCTTTGCAGAAGGTATTTTTGAACAATTGAAATATGAAAGTAAGAATTTTGTTAAAGCATGCCATCTGTTTCTGCTTGGGCCCCAATGATTTTATCTTTCCTGAGATTCAAACCACTTCACCCTTTATAGCAAGTCATTAAAGCTTCACTGCAGGGAGAAGGTGAACAGGAGATTCACAGCCATAGGATATAAAAAATCACTTCTTCTGCTCTATTTTCTGTATTCAAATCTCCCAATTAATCTCAGGTATTTAGACCATGTTGAGCAATTGCTGTCAGTTCTCTGGTCTCTAGTGTCAGGCAAATTTGGAGCTAGGTTCCAACTTGGCAACTCAATTCCTAACCAATCTACGTTGGCATGGTTATGTCTTCCATATCATTACACAAATCCAATTATAATCTTTACTATTTGATTAATAAAGCATTGCTATATTTCACAAAACCAAATTGAAAGCCAGGGTTCCAAAGTCACCACCACTACACACACACCTGCATGGTTTTGTGGAGCACACAGAGTGACAAACTTTAATTAGTGGAGGCAGAGTTTATATGGAGCCTTCGAATGTGTTCAGCTAAAGGGAAAATTTTAGCCTTAATCAAATTTCAAAACTACGTATAACCTCAGAAGTAAAAGAAGTTCCCTCTCCATGAGAACCCCTGAAATGAAACTGTAATACAGTGGAAAACACTAGTCACAAAGGTGAGTACCTCAGGTCTCAAGGCAGCAATTCTGCCACTAACTAGGTGTGCAAGATAGAGTATCTCTGAGTTTCAGTATTTTTCATCTGTGAAAGAAGAGCATTGGACCTCCTGATTTATAAGGTTAATCTCTGTTCCATAATTTGATGACAGATAAGAGCTACCTAGATAACATTTATGTCTTATTGTAAAAAAAATATACCTTTTACTTTACCCAGGGCTGTGAAACCTAATAGGTATTTGATAAATACTGAGCAAGCAAATGAATTCTTGTATGCAAGCAGATATAGGAAGTAGCTTTAAGGACTCAATGGAATACAAGAAAACAGAAGGAAAAAGCCAAGAGAATGAATGGATAAAAAAAAAAAAAGAAAACCAGACAAACAGAATATTATTTCCATTCATTTGGAATGCTTGCCCACTGCTCCTGACTCACCTACCATTACTTCTTCTTTCAGGTAGTGTTTGCTCCTAAACTAGTAATGAAAGGAATTATTAGGTATTAGAGAGTCTGTTTTAGTTAGTATTCAGCTTAGCTACCAGAAAATCTAAAATGATAATGGCTTAGTGGAAAAAGAAGATCATCCCTCAGTCCATGAAAAGTAGGCAGTCTTAGAGCTGCTGGGGCAGCTTCATGATCATCAGGAGTGCAGGCTGCCTCTGGCCTGTTGTTCTTTCATTCTTCAACAGGGAGATTCTGTCCTGCTGCCAAAGATGGCTTGTCCAGCTCTATCATATGCACACCAGAAACTAGGAGGACAAAACCCAAAAAACCCAGTGAAAAGGGAAGAAAAAGACCTGTCTTTATTTGAGTACAAAAAAAAAAAAACCAAACCAAACCCATTGCTGTCAAGTCAATTCCGACTCATAGCAACCCTACAGGACAGAGTAGAACTGCCCCATAGAGTTTCCAGGGAGCACCTGGTGGATTCAAACTGCCAATCTTTTGATTAGCAGCCATAGCTCTTAATCACTATGCCACCAGGGTTTCCTATTTGAGTACACTGCCCAGAAATAGCATACTTCCTCTGACATTCAAATGACATAGTCATATGGCCACACAAAGATATAAAGGAAGTCAAAAACTTTAGTCTTTATTCCGGAAAACTGTTACAGCAAACTAACATTTGGGGGTACACATCCATTACTTTGGAAAAGGAGAATGGATATTGAGGCACAGTATCTTTTGGACCTCTGGTCTGCGTACAGAATCTCATTCTGGCCTTCAGAAGCAAAACTCTGAAGTAGGTTTTAGGAATGCCTAGCTTCCATTTTCTGTGTCCTTTTCATTCTTGTAAAAGTTAGTGGTTTCCTCACAGCTTCTCTTAACCTGAAGAAAATTATCCAAATAAACTCTTCAATTTTAATCTATTAGATACTCAGTGTGATGCCTCTCCAAAGAATATTTGCATTTTCAAAGAAAATCTTCAGAAGAGGTCAAAACTTAAGCCTATAAATAAATGTCTCACTGAATGAAGTCTCACTGGATAAAAATCTCAATGAAAGGAAGAGTTTTAGGAGACACTCTACCTTGAGCAGCTCAAATAATACTGCTAAGCACCACCTATTCCACCTAGCAATAAGACCATCCTAGGCAAATTCATTTTTGGATTTGTCCCTAGAGTTCTTTGCTCTATCCTTCCACTGGGTCATGGTTTTCTTATTATCCTTTTTTTATTACATGACATGGTATATAGCAAGGTTTTATTTTTTTTAATGCTATTAATTAAATTTGATCTTCTAAGTCTAAATGGAGATCATGGTTTGATGTCTTTGAAAATTCCAGGTCACAAGTTCACTATAACATAACTAGCTATCATAATCTAAGTAGACACTAATTTCTAGACAAATTCTGGTTTGCATGCCATTAATAATATTAAGTGTTAAATGAATAATAGCTAGGATAATTAAAAGTAACAATAGAGACCTATTACTATAAGACTTTTCAATTTATGGCAGAAACAGCCCTTAATATGCCCCACTGTGTCCAGCTATTACAGTACTTAGATTACTTTGGATTCTATGCTATGACTCACTTATCATTCGTTGGATTCACTTGATAGTCACAATGGTATACGAGGTAAATTAAATAGCTAAAGAGCATGACAGCGCTCAATGTCTATAGCGTTACACATGTTTAAAACAACGTAGAATGTTTGAAAATTATGCTAAAGCATCTGGTAGGTGTTATTTTATTTAAACATGACACATTTTTATCCTAAACTAAAAGGCTGGAAACACGTTAAGATCCTTTTAAAATATTACAGTTATGTTCAGGAGTTTGAGAAGTAACTGGGACATGGTTCCTTGACCACCTAGCCCACCAATATGCAAATTCTTCAGAGAGCATTTGTTCAGAGTTCCCAAGGTAAACTCAACACAGATTTTGGTTAGAGATGAAGAATGATACAAAAATGATGAAAAAGATGAAAAGGAGAGGGATGGGAATCGATTTTTCAAAAATTTTTATAATGAAAAAAAAAAAGGACTGAAAGAGGGTATGTGTTTTAAAAGTTCATGTTGCTTATAGTGGTTCTCAGTTTTTAATGTGTATACGAATATTAAGAGAGCTCTTAAAACGAAAAATCCTAGGGTCCCATTTTGTAAATCTAGCATAGAATGGAGGAATCTGGTTTTTTTGTTTTTTAAAAGAAATGCAAGTGACTCAGATGAAGGTTGTGGTAGGCAGACTAATGACCCTTCCCTCACCCCCACCTGACCCCCAATGTCCCTATTCTAATTCTTGAAACCTGTGAATATGTTACCTTACATTAAAAAGGGAACTTATAGATGTAATTATGATTAACGATGCCGAGATGGGGGAATTATCCTGGTTTATCTATGTGGGCTCAATGTAAGCACATAAATCCTTAAAAGCAGTGAACCTTTCCCAGATGTGTTCAGGGAAGATATAACTATGGAAGAGTGTTCAGAGAAATGTGATGTTGCTGGCTTTGAAGATGATTGAAGGGGGCTACAAAATAAGGAATGTGAGTGACCTCTAGAAGCTGGAAAAGTCAAGGAAATAGATTTATCCTAGAGCTTCCAGAAAGGAAAGCAGTCCTACTACTTAGTCATCTGGTGCTGCTATAACAGAAATACCACATGTGGATGGCTTTAACGAAGACATTTTTGTTTTCTCACAGTCTAGTAGGCTACAAGTCCAAATTCAGGGTGTCATCTCCAGGGGAAGATTTCTCTCTCTTTTGGCTCTGGAGGAAGGTCCTTCTCATCAATTTTTCCCTAAGCTTCTCTGTGCAGGAACCCCAGGTCCAAAGGACTTGCTCTGCTTCCAGTGCTTTCTTCTTGGTGGTACAAGGTCCCCAGCTCTCTGCTTGCTTCCCTTTATCTTTTATAAGATAAAAGGTGGTGCAGGCCATACTCCAGGGAAACTACCTTTACCTTGGATCAGGGATGTGACCTTAGTAAGGGTGTTACAATCCCACCCTAATCCTCTTTAATGTAAAATTATAATCACAAAAATGGAGAATAACCACACACTACAGGGAATCATGGCCCAGCCAAATTGATACACACATTTTTGGGGAGATGTAATTCAATCCATGACACCTCACCAACACCTTGATTTTAATTCAGTGAGACCTGTGTTTAACTCCTAACCTAATGAATTGTAAGTTAATAAATTTGTGTTGTTTTAAGCCATTAAATTTGCGGTAATTTTTTTACGGCAGTGATAAAAAACTAATACACAACTGGTCCGAGAACCAAACTTTGAATTTCAGTTAAGCATTAAACAAAACTAAAACACAGAGTCAGAAGACTGTTAAGTGTGGTTTATTCCTCTTTAAAAGGGAAAAATTTTTTTTTAGTATTCCACCCTTGTTTACTATTTGATGATGGGAGTATTGTTTCTTCTTATAATAAGGTCTAGAGTGTACATGAAAGTTTCAGGTTTTTCAGTTTTATAAAAAACTAAAGAAAGATAAAAGAAGAATAGTAAGGAGATATAAAAATGAGGGATACAGGACAGGAACCATTCCCAAAGCCAACTCTTCAGACAGGGATTGGACTGGAATAGGGGATGGAAAATGATACCGGTGAAGAACAAGCTTCTTGGATCAAATGGACGCATGAGACTATGTTGGCATCTCCTGTCTAGAGGGGAAAGGAGAGGGCAGAGGGGGCCAGAAGCTACCTGAATGGACACGAGGAGAGGGAGTGGAGGGAAGAACTGTGCTGTCTCATTGGAGGGAGAGCAATTAGGAGTGTATGGCAAGGTGTATGTAAATTTTTGTGTGAGAGACTGACCTGATTTATAACCTTTCACTTAAAGCACAATAAAAAATTAATTTTAAAAAAAAATGAGGATAAAAGAAAGAATGCAGAAGCAAGGGGAAGGATGGCTGGGAGAAACAAAAAATGGGAAAATAGGAAGGACTTTTGTGCATGTTTATTGGAGTAAGCTGTCTAATAAAGAATTTTAATACTTTTGTGTTGCAAACAAATACAAAGGCCTGACAAGCTAAGAAAAACATATCATGAAGTGGCCTATTCTATAGCCACAGCTGTTCTACAATGTAGCAGAAATGACATTATTTTTTTCTGAATGCCAAAGCTATTATGTCCTGTGACACACTTGTGCATCAGTACTTTTCATTCTGTTCTAAATCTGGCTCAAACACATTATTCCATACTCAATCAAAAATACTTGCGTCTAGCATCCACAATCATTTCGATTTTTTTTTTTTACTTTTGTAATAAAATCTCAACTTTGCTAAACACTATATTTTTTAAACTCAAGATTCCACATTAATACATTTTTAAACACAGTAACCCAGCCAAATTTTATTAACCTTATCTCTAAGGCCAACCACAAGCAAAACTGTAAATGAAGTCAAGTTTGACTTTGAGTGAAGAGTTTTATCTTGTAGGGGGCCATAGCCAACAACACAGGTTGGAAAACCCATGGCAATACGGAAAGTCCCTAAATTGTTTGTAAGCCCCAAGGTTGTATAACTCTCTCATGTGGGGAACCAAAGATTAGGTTCAAAAGAAGTGGCAGTTTGAACACATACTAGTTAATATATTGTGGTAGACAGACTAATGTACCAGCTCCATAGGAGTGAGATGTTGTGTTGATCATTTGACCTAGCTGGACCTCAAGCTGATCTAGGTAAACATGCTGTCAACTCTGTGTGCACTATCTTGGGAAAGTCTTCTTTCCCCCACTGGATTTTTCTACTTGATTCTCTCATTTACCAGAAATAAGTCAATGTTTACTACGGTGTTTATAGAAGCACCTCGTTTCCACCGACACACTAACCCACAGGGATCTGGGTCTCTCATAAAACTTCCTTCCCTGTCAACGTCTCTGGCCATCTTTAGCACTGTCTTCCTTCTTCACACCAATCATCCAATGCTCCACCTGTTTCAATATTCTTTATGTCAGGGCATCATGGGCTATTCACCTCTTCCTCTACCACCCAGGCTTTATGTGCCTGTGTCTTAAACGCTGAATAGGTTCCAACTAAGGAAGTAAACAGCAAGTCCCAATACACAGGCAGTCTCTATTCCAATTATCTTCACAATATGACCCAAGAATTCAGCTTATAAAAAGCAGTTGGATTTGAATTTGGAAAGAAGAAATCTTTCAAGACAATCAATGCAGATCTAGGGAAGAGTTTAAAATGTGTTCACCCTTAGACATATTTACAACAATGAAGAAAAAAAAAGAGTAGCTGCTGAGGCTACTTATGTACAACCAAACACTTCATGGTATTTGGTTCCTTGGATTAGAGGTTTAGGGTCATGGTTTCATGTGATAATGCAGGTAATTGGCCTAATATTGTGTTTAGTGCTTGTGTTCTACTCCTAGTTTGTTTGGGGCCTTAAAAGTTTGCAAGTGGCCATCCAAGGCACAGCAATTGGTCTTTATTTGCCTGGAGCAAAAGAGGGAGAAGGAAAGTCAGGAATAGGAGGAGATAATGGAATGTGTGACTAATTGGCTCCATGAACAACTACCTCCTTTGCCATGAGACCAGAAGAGCCAGATGGTGCATGGCTACCATTACTGAAGATCCCAGTCAAAGAGTCTATAGCAGAATCCTGATCAAAAGGAGGAAAATGTAGAACAGAATTTCCAATAGTCATGGACTCTAAACTTTCTGGAGCCATGAAGGCTGGATGAGTCCCTGAAACTATTGCCCTGAAATAATCTTTAAACCAAAAATATCTCCTGAAGCCTTCTCAAAACCAAAGGATAGTTTAGCTTAACTAGTAAATGCTCTTTTAACTTCACTTAAAATCTTAGTTTTAACTTAAAATGCTCTTTTTAAGATCTATCTATATGGGATCAAAGTGACAACGGCAACTCAAAAGATTAGATAGGAACCTTAGAGGGCAGTGAATTTATGTTAGTGGGGAGGAACAACTCAGAAAAGGAGGGTGAGAATGTATAACTCAAGAATGTAATCAGTATCACTGGATTGTACATGTAGAAACTGTTGAATTGGTGTATGCTCTGCTGTGTATATTCTCAACAACACAACAAAATAAATAAAATTTAAAAAAATATGTTCACCCTTTTGAATTGAAGCTAAGCATGGTCAGAAGCAAGGATCCCTTCATGCGAAAGACAATGCTTTTTCTACTGTAATTGCAACTAAACCTCAAGGTACAAGGATCTACAGGAAAGCGAGTGTTCTAGTGAGGAGCAGCCAGGGCAGCCTGGCCTGTAGAGAAGCCGTGATGCTCACACAGTTAGGCGCTCATGCAAGAGAGAGGCAGAGGGGAGAGGAATGAACAATAAATGGACCAAAAGCTTACATATAAAAAACAAAACCTAAAATATCTGGAAGGAACATAAATGGTGGTGGTGGTGGTGGTATTTTGAAGTAAAGAACCAGTTTTATGGTTTTTATATTTTCATTATAAAATTTTCACAATCTGTAGTGTGGTAGGCAGCATGACTCCCCAAAGATGCCCACACACTCTAATCAATGGGTTTCATGAATATGTTATTTTTCTTGACAAAAGGCACTTTGCAGATATAATTAAAGCAATGGATTTTAAGATTATTTTGGATTATTCAGGCAGATCTAATCTAGTCACTGGAGCCTTTAAGAGGAAAATACTTTCTCTGTGGGAGTCAGAGTGATGCCTCAGAAGGAGAAGCAGGAGAGATTCAGAGTGTAAGAAGGATTTGGCTCTCCTTTGCTGAAGGGGGACCACAAGGAAATTTGAGAAGAATGCAGCAGCCTCCAGGACAAAGACTTACCCAGTTGACAGCAAGCCAGAAACAGGGAGCTGTTTTACAGTCACGAGGAATTGAATTCGGCTCACAGGCCAACAGTCTGAATGACCATGGAAGCAGACTCATCCCCAAAACCAGCAGAAAGGAACTTAGCCCTGCTGACAATTTGATTTCAGTCTTGTGATACTCTAGCCGGAGGACACTGTACCAGGACTTCCAATTTACAGATTGACGTAATAAAGGGATGTTGCTTTAAGCCACAAAACGTGTGGTAATTTGTTACAACAACAGTAGAAAACTAACTCATATCAGAAAGTTTTTAAAACATCTATATGCCCACTGCTAAGATTCAGCAATTCATTTGCGTGTGTGTGTGTGTGTGCGCGCGCACGCTTTAGGTAAATGTTTATAGACCAAATTAGTTTCCCGTTCAATAGTTTATATACGAACTGCTCCGTGACTTTGGCTACAATCCCCCCAGTACTCTTCCCATTACCACCCTGCGTTCCCTGGTTGCGTTCATCTGGTTTTCCTGCCGCTTCCTGTTGTTTCATCTTTGTTTTGGGGTAGATCTATTAGTTTCATGGAAACTCTGGTGGTGTAGTGGCTAAGTGCTATGGCTGCTAAGCAAAGGGTCAGCAGTTCTAATTCTCTAGGCGCTCCGTGGAAACTCTACGGGGCAGTTCTGCTCTGTCCTATAGGGTCGCTATGGGTCAGAATCGACTCGATGGCAATGGGTTTTTTGGTTTATTAGTTTCATACAGGTGATTTTTCTTAGGATCACTTTCCTCACAGGTGTCATTGTTAATTTCAAAGGCCTGCTTATAATTTGGCTGAAAGATGGTCTCTGGGAACCGCTTCAGTTCCATTTTATAAGGACCATAGCTTCAGGGGTTCCTCCAGTCTCACTTGGACCAGCAAATCTAACCAGGACTTCAATTGTGATCTTAGTCAGAGCAGTTGGTAGCAGTAGCCAGGCACCATCTAGTTCTTCTGGTCTCAAACTAGTGGATACTATGGTTCTTGTGGTCCATTAGTCCTTTGGACTAATTGTTTCCTTGAGTCTTTGGTTTTCCTAACTCTCCTTTGCTCTGGACGGTAAGAGGCCCAAGGTCGTATCTTAGATCGCTGCTCATAAGCTTTTAAAACCCCAGGCGCTGCTCACCAAAGTAGGATGTAGGACGTTGTCTTTAAGAACTATTTTACACCAATTGACCTAGATGTCTCCCGAGACGATGGTCCTTAGCTTTCAAGCCCAGTAACTCAGTCTTGCGAGTGTTTGGTTATGTCTAGGATGTTTCCATGACTATGCCCCTGTGTACTCTATTATATATATATGAATATACATAAAGCACATACAAATATGTACATAGAACCTATATATGCACATATGCTCTTCCACACCTATTCATCATACATGCAATCACTCATAAATTATTGTTTGTTATTGCTGTTATTGCAGGATTGTATATGTTATAGTATTTACCATCATTGCTTTTATTCTTGTGTACCTCTCAATGGCTTCCATTGCCTTGGTCATGTTTTGCTGACTTCCCCCATATTGTGTTCTGCCTTTCCCTTCACCAAAGTTAATACATGTCTACTCTAGGCAGTAATTTTCCCTCCTTCCCCCTTCCACCCCTGGTAACTATCAAAAAAATGTTCCTTTTTGTAAACCTTTTCTTGACTATTTATAATAGTAGCCTCATACAATATTTGTCCTTTTGTAATTGACTTATTTCACTCAGCATAATGTCCTCCAGATTTATCCGTATTGTGAGATGTTTCATGGATTCATCATTACTCTTTTTTTTTTAATTAATTTTTATTAAGCTTCAAGTGAACATTTACTATTCCAATCAGTCTGTCACATGTAGGTTTACATACATCTTACTCCCTTCTCCCACTTGCTCTCCCCCTATTGAGTCAGCCCTTTCAGTCTCTCGTTTCGTGCCAATTTTGCCATCTTCCCTCTCTCTCTATCTGCCCATCCCCCCTCCAGTCAAGAGTTGCCAACACACTCTCCAGTGTCCACCTGATTTAATTAGCTCACTCTTCATCAGCATCTCTCTCCCCGCCGCTGACCAGTCCTTTTCATGCCTGACGAGTTGTCTTCGGGGATGGTTCCTGTCCTGTGCCATCAGAAGTTCTGGGGAGCATTGTCTCTGGGATTCCTCTAGTCGCAGTCATACCATTAGGTATGGTCTTTTTATGGAATTTGGGGTCTGTATCCCATTGGTCTCCTGCTCCCTCAGGAGTTGTCTGTTGTGCTCCCTAACAGGGCAGAGATCGATTGTGGCCGGGCACCAACTAGTTCTTCTGGTCTCAGGATAATGTAGGTTCATCATTACTCTTTATAAAACAAACAAACAAACTCACTGCCGTCGAGTCGATTCCAACTCATAGCGACCCTATAAGACAGAGTAGAACTACCCCCATAGAGTTTCCCAGAAGAGCCTGGTAGATTCACACTGCTGACCTCTTGGCCACTACGCCACCAGGGTTTCCTATTACTCTTTGTAGTCGCGTAGCATTCCACCATATATACGTACCCTAGTTTGTTTATCCATTAGTCCATCGATGGGCACTTAGGTTGTTTCCACCTTTTTGCTATTGTGAATAATGCTGCAATCAACATGAGTGTGCATATGTCTATTTGTGTGATGGCTCTTATTTATCTAGGACATATACCTAGGAGTGGGATTGCTTGAATGTATGGCATTTCTATCTCTAGCTTTTTAAGGAAGCACCGTATCGTTTTCCATAGTAGTAGTAACATTTTATATTCCCACCAGCAGTGTCTAAGAGTCCAAATCTCCCCACAACCTCAGGAGCATTTGCTGTTTTCTGGGGTTTTATGTTTTTCGGTCAGTGCTTTTATTGGGATTCAGCAATTTTAAACATTTTTTCATATTTATTTTCCTTCCCTCCTCCTCTCTGTATAAATATGTATGTATGTCGTGTCTGTTTTACTCAGTCTCATAGACAAAACAATCTGAATTCATCATTAAATACTTGATTATGCATCTCCAAGAATAAGAATATCTGCTTCATAACCACAATCTGATCATTGCAATTAAGAAAATCAAATATACAGTCATCTCTGCTATACTGCTTGTTTGGCAACTGTGAATTTGTTCTAATACACTTAATATATTAGGAAACAATTTGAGCATAACAGAATTTTGAATTTATGTGTGATTTCATCAAGTTATAAATAATCACAGCCTTTTTTTTTTAATTTGGAACAGGATCCAACCAGAGATCACAGATTTCATACGGTTGTTATGTTTCAAGTCCTCTTTTAACCTAGAAAAGCCTATAATTTTTTTTTTTTTTATGACATTGATTTTATTTATTTTTTTTAAGTCAGTTCAATTTGTCTTCTAGAATGTCTTAGATTGTTTTCTGGACTTTTGTAATTATTTCCTCATGGTTTACTGTAACTTGTTCTTCTCTCCCTCATATTTCCTGTAAAATGTTAGTTAGAACTAAAGTCTTGATTGATGTCTTAGTTTTCTAGGGCTGCCATAGTAAAATACCACTAAGTGGGTGGTTTTAAGGATAAAAATTTATTGTCTCATAGTTCTAAAGGTTAGAGTCTGAATCCAGAGTATCAGCAGGGCCGTGCCCCTTCTGAAGGCTACAGAGGAAGCTCTTTCTTTGCTTCTCCCTATTCTTCTTAGGTTCTGGTGGTTCCTGGTAACCCTCACTTTTCCTTGGCGCATGAATATATCTTCACATGATGTTTTTTCCCAGTTTTAGTCTCTCCTCTTGCCTCTCTTCCCTCCCTTTTATAAGATACCACTCAGAGATTGAATGAGTAAAAGGATTAGAAAATCACCATCTTACAGTCCCCAGCGCAATCACTAATTCAGGCAAGAATCATCAGTGAAGCTAAAACCATTAGGTGAATTGTATCTGGGGAAACTATATTCACAGGCCCCCAAGTGTCACTGCACAGATTACTTGCTAATGCCAAGTGGGACAACAAAATTAGAGAGAGCTGACTGTTACACCTTATGCTCTCAGACTTAGCATCCCTAGTTGTGTGACAACCTGGCATTATGTACATTTGAGGTAATAAAAAATGAATTTCACAATTATTACCTGTAAAGCATTCTTTGTAAAATATTTAATCTGATTCTAATTGTTATGGGTTGAATTGTTTCTCCCAAAAATATATGCTGAAGTCCTCATCCTGCATCTGTGAATGTGATCTTGTTTGGAAATAGGTTTGTTCTTTGAAGATTATTATCAGTTACGTTGAAAAAGATCATACTGGATTAGTGTCAGTTCCAATTCGTAGCACCCTACATACAACAGAATGATATATTGCCTGGTCCTGCACCATCCTCACAATCATTGTTATCCTTGAGCCCATTGTTGCAGTCACTGTGTCAATCCATCTTGTGGAGGGTGCTCCTCTTTTTGGCTGATCCTCTACCTTACCAAGCATGATGTCCTTCTCCAGGGACTGATCTCTCCTGATAACATGTCCAAAGTATATGACACATATTCTCACCATCCTTGGTTCTAAGGAGCATTCTGGTTGTATTCCTTCCACGACAGATTTGTTCTCTTAGTAGTCCATGGTATATTCAATATTCTTCTCAAACACCATAATTCAAAGGCATCAATTCTTCTTTGATCTTCTTTATTCATTGTCTAGCTTTCACATGCATATGACGCAACTGAAAACACCATGGCTTGGGTCAGGCACACCTTAGTTTTCGAGGTGATTTCTTTGCTTTTCAACACTTTAAAGAGGTCTTTTGCAGCCCAGTTGCCTGCGCAATGTGTCTTTTAAATTCTGGATTGCTCCTTCGATGGGTGTTGATTGTGGATCCAAGTATAATGAAATCCTTGACAACTTCAATCTTTTCTCCATTTATCATGATGTTGCTCATTGGTCCAGTTGTGAGGATTTTTGTTTTCTTTATGTTGAAGTGTAATCCACACTGAAAGCTGTGGTCTTTGATCTTCATCAGTTAAGTGCTTCAAGTCCTCTTCACTTTCAGCAAGCAAGGTTGTGTCATCTGCATAACGTAGGTTGTTAATGAGTCTTTCTCCAATCCTGTTGCCCTGTTCTTCTTCATATAGTCCAGTTTCTTAGATTATTTGCTCAGCATACAGATTAAAGAGGTATGGTGAAAAGATGCAACCCTGACGCACACCTTACCTGACTTTAAACCATGCAGTATTGCCTTGTTCTGTTCAAACGACTGCCTCTTGATCTATGTACAGGTTTCTCATAAGCACAATTAAGCGTTCTGGAATTCCCATTCTTCACAATGTTATCCATAATTTGTTATGATCCACACAGTTGAATGTTTTGTATAGTCAACAAAACACAAGTGAACATCTTTCTGGTATTCCCTGCTTTCAGCCAAGGTCCATCTGACATCAGCAATGATATCCCTCATTCCACATCCTTTCTGAATCCAGTTTGAACTTCTGGCAGTTCCCTGTTGATATGCTGCTGCAGCCGCTTTTGAATGATCTTCAGCAAAATTTTACTTCAGGGTGATATTAATGATATTGTTCGATAATTTCTGCATTCGGTTGGATCAACTTTCTTGGGAATAGGCATAAATATGGATCTCTTCCAGTTGGTTGGCCAGGTAGCTGTCTTCCAATTTTCTTGGCATAGGCAAGTGAGCACTTCCAGTGCTGCATCTGTTTGCTGAAACATCTCAAATGGTATTCCATCAATCTCTAGAGCCTTGTTTTTCGCCAATGCCTTCAATGCAGCTTGGACTTCTTCCTTCAGTATCATCACTTCCTGATAACATTCTACCTTCAGAAATGGTTGAACATCAATTCTTTTTGGTAGAGTGACTTTGTGTATTCCTTCCGTCTTCTTTTGATGCTTTCTATATTGTTTAATATTTTCCCTGTAGAACCCTTCAGTATTGCAACTGGAGCCTTGAATTTTTTATTCAGTTCTTTTAGCTTGAGAAATGCTGAGCATATTATTCCCTTTTGGGTTTCTATCTCCAGGTCTTTGCACATGCCATTATAATACTTTACTTTGTCTTCTCTAGCCACTCTTTGAAATCTTCTATTTAGCTCTTTTACTTCATCATGTCTTCCTTTTGCTTTAGCTACTCAAAGTTCAAGACAGATTTGTTTGTTCTTTTGGCAGTCCATGGTATTTCAGTATTCTTCATCAACACCATAATTCAAATGCATTAATTGTTTGGTCTTCCTTATTCACTGTCCAGCTTTTGCATGCATATGAGGCAACTGAAAATACCACGGCTTGGGTCAGGTACTCCTTAGTCCTCAAAGTGGCATCTTTGCTTTTCAACACTTTTAAGAGGTCTTTTGCAGTAGATTTGCCCAATGCAATGCATCTTTTGATTTCTTGACTGTTGCTTCCATGGGCGTTGATTGTGGACCCAGTTAAAATGAAATCCTTGAGAACTTTAATATTTTCTCCATGACTATTCCTAGACAGGTTCAAAGTGACTTAATAAACAAACAAAGTTATTTATTACAATTATGTTTTTAATAAGAAGACTTGGAAGCAATCAGAATTCCCATCAGCTGGGGGTTGATTAGATAAATGTAAATTTTGGCACATTTATAAAATGCAATACTAACTATGCAGGAACAGAGAATAATGAGGTAGAATTATGTGAAATAATTTCACAGGTAATATTATTAAGTGAAAAAACAACATGCAGAACAGTGTTGTAACATAGAATTGATATATATTGAAAAAGGAAAAAGAGGTATATGTGTACATGCACACACATATATATACATATTTCTATGTATATATGTATGTCTTTGCTTGTATTTGCAAAGGCTATCCTCAGAAGTAATTGATGCAGTCGTTGACTCCTGGGATGAAAACTGTGTGGCTGGGAAGAGCGGTCGCAAAGAAACTTTTTCACTATGTATTCTTTTGTGCTTTGTGAATTTTATGCTTTCTGGCTATGTTGACTACCCAAAAATAAATTAAAATAAAATAAATGCATATTACTCGAAGAGCTCACCTAAAGAGTAAGTCTAGTTAGAGAAGGGAAGAAATTCAAGAACTGAGACCTGAGGGCTCTCCAACATTTAGAGGGTAGGAACAGGAAAGAAAACCCATAAAGAAGACTGCGAAGGCGTGGCCAGTTAGGTAAAAATAAGACTGGGCTGGTGTGATGAAGCAGAGACAGCGTGTTCCCTCCAAATCCAACTTGCCTCCATTCTCACAGCAATAGAACCCTCAAGTCTCACTGAGTCCATGGCTGCCCAAAACAGTTGCTCTATTTCTCCATTCCTCTAGTAGGGGTGAATAGTGGATTGAATACTGTCCCCCCAAAATTAATGTCCTCCTGACAGCTCAGGATGTGACCTTATTTGAAAATAGGATTTTTACAGATGTAATTAAGGATCTCAAGATATGAGCCCTAAATCCAATGACTGGTACCCTTATAAGAAGAGAAGACGGCAGAGAGAGACATAGAAAGAAAACTGCCAAGTGAACACAGAGGCGGAAATAGGAGTTATACTGTCACAAACTGAGGAATACCTGGTGCCACCAGAAGCTAGAAGAGGAAAGAATTGTTTCCTGGAGTCTTCAGGGAACGTGGCGCTAGTATCCAGGACTGTGATACTATAAATTTCTGTTGTTTTTGGCCAACCAGTTTGTGGTACTTTATTACAACAGCCCTGGAACATTAATATAGGGTATACAGCCACAAGCTTAGGTTTTAACCCATCAAAAGTAAGTGGAAAGAATGTGTGACCTTCTGGATTATAGCCTTAAAGGGAAGGGGTTTTCCTTCGGCTGGAATATAGGTTTGAAGGTGAGCACACTGAACTTGCAGATTAGCCAAAGGCAAAAACCTAGGAAGCAACAAGATAGAAGGAGCCTGGGTTTCTGATTTTACAGAGTCACCAGGCCAGCTTGAATTTATAGTGGCAGAGAAATAAATTACTATTTTCTTTAGGTCACTGTCACTGTGAGGCTCTATCACAGCAGATGAGGTTACATCCCAAAAAACACAAGGAAATAAAAAGTTTTAAGCAGTGATCAGTTGGGCCAAATGCTCCTGAGAGGTCCAATATGTTGAGGACTAAAACTGGGGCATTGAACTTGGGAAGTTTAAAGTCACTAGTGATCTGGACAAGTGCTGTTGAAATGGAAGACTGCAAACCAAGACATGATTGCAGTGATCTCAAGAGAGAAAGGGAGGTAAGAAAATAAAAAAAAAAAAGAGATATGAAATACAGACAATGCCTTCGAGGAGTTTTGCTACGGGGGTTGCTGTTGTTAGGTGCTGTCGAGTTGGTTCCGACTCACTGCGACCCTGTGTACAACAAAACAAAACACTGCCCCGATCCTGCGCTATCCTCACAATTGTTAAGTTTGAGCCCGTTGTTGCAGCCGCTGTCAGTCCTTCTCATTAAGCATCTTCTTTTTCACTGGCCCTCTACGTTACCAAGCATAATGTCTTTCTCTAGGGATTGATCTCTCCTGATAACATGTCCGAAATATGTGAGATGAAGTCTCATCTCCTTGCTTCTAATGAGCACTCTAGCTGAACTTCTTCCAAGACAGATTTGTCCATTCTTCTGGCAGTCCACGATATATTCATATTGCAGTGGGGGAGGGGGAAATAAAACAGCAGCGGGAGGAAGGTCAAGGAAAGAATTTTTATTTATTTATTAATTTGTTTTTTCAATTTTTATTTATTTTTTGTTTGTTTATTTTTCTTCACTTCTTTTCATGCCCAGTACTTTCATTCTCATGGCTTTCACTGGTGTTTTTTCCTCTAACTGGGATTCTTCCAATTCGTCACCTAATTTATACCAACTCATCCTTCAACTGTCAGCTACCTGTAGCTTTCTGAGAGCTTTCTCTGACCTACCATAAATTAGACCAAGTCTACCTATTATGGACTCTCATGGCTCTTTGTAGTTTTCCATGATAGCACTTATTTATCTCCATTAAATTGAATTCCTCATTTATGCAACTGCATATTTAATGAAAGGCAGTATAGCAGAGTGATTAAGAACACAGGGGCGGGAAGCAGACTAACCAGGTTTAAATCCTTGGCTCAGCAACTGCCTAGCTTTGTGACCTTGAACAAACTGCTTGACCAACTTCAGCTTCCTCACTTGTAAAATGGGATAATTATAGTACATACCTGTTAGGGATTGAAGTGTGTCCCCAAAAAAGGTATTGCTGAATTTCTAACCCCTGGTGTCTGAGAACATGACCTTGTTTGGAAGTAGCTTTTTTTCTAAATGTTATCACTTAACGTGCGGTCATACTGGAGTAGGGTGGTACCTAATCCCGTATGTTGTTGCTGTCAGGTTCTGTGGAGTCAGTTCTAACTCATAGCAACCCTGTGTACAACAGAATGAAACACTGCCCAGTCCTTCACCTTTCTCACAACTGTTGCTGTATTTGAACCCATTGTTGCAGCCTCTGTGTCAATCCATTTAAGTGATGTCCTTAAAGAAAGAAGAGACAGAGAGAGAGAGACTGAGGGAAGAGAGCCATGACAGGCAGAGATTGGAGAGATACACCTGCAAGCCAAGGAACGTCAACGATTGCCAGGAACCACCAGAAGCAAGGAAGAATCTTCCCTTAGAGCTTTCAGTGAAAGCATGACTCTGCTGATACCTGCATTTTAGACATCCAGAACTGTAAGACGATAAATATCTGTTGTTTTAAGCCACCCAGTTTGAAGTACTTTGTCACAGCAGCCCAAGGAAACTAATACAATACTTGACAGGTTTGCTGTGGGAATATGGATTAAAAACATGACGCATCCAAATGTAGAGACGTGTGTATGAGTATACCTGATACATGTCACTATTCAGTTGTGGAACAATTACGTATGGACAGAAAGCTATTTGTCAATTATATGAGTGACAGAAGGATAGTTTTAGGTAGCATGAAGGCTGACTTCATCTTATAATTGAAGATAACCTGCTGCTCTTTTACATATTTGGTTAAAGTATATGTTTCTTTAAAAAGTCTGCATATACATGTGAGAAAATATCCATAGTTTGGTTCAAATACCCAATTTTTCCTTTTTTTTTTTTCTTCCTTTGTCTTACAGTGCAGAAAACCAGAATTCTAAGCTCTCTAGCAGCTGGAAATGACCAAGTATCTGTGTTCTGTCCAATGAAAAGGGTATGAAAATTTCCTCCCTAAATCAGTAAATGAATCCTTGTAAGGATAAGGCTTAGATGGTGTATTTACTTCACTCTTTGCTGAATTTCACTGTCTAGAATTCAGATGTGATGTCTAGGGCACAGCAGCCTTTTTACTCCCATGAGACGCAAAGTCACATGGTTAAAAATGGTAGAGTAAGAGAATGGAAAGAGCCAGGCTCCTTGATGACTTTCCTTGTATGGTCCTAGCATCCCTGGATGGCCACACTGCACATCTTGTTATGTGAAAAATATTAACCTTGAGAGATAGTATATACAGACAGTGGCCAAACCATGTACAACAACAGAACTCTGACCTGCATACAAAGCCCAGGAAGCCAAACCACAATCTCTGCAGCAGTAGACCCAGAGTCGTTAGGACGTTGTCTAGGATGACTGACAGGTTTCCTATTTTTATTCCCTACCTCTCTCTCTTCCAATTCAGTACCAACCAGAGAAAACCAAGTATTCTCCCCAAACCAATCACAGAAAACCTCCCTCTTCCAATTAGCCAGCCTCCAGTTTCCCCTGCCATCAACGTCCGATCAGAGTACGTGGGAAACGGCCTTTTTCTCACTCTACAGCTTTCCAAGTCCTCTTACTGCCTTTGAGTCTCTGCCAAATGCAAGTGGTGGTGGCTGGCTCCTTTGCTGTAGCAAGCTCTGAATAAATAGCCTCCGTTTGTCCTCATTTGGGCGGTCTCCGTTTGTTTCCACATGCCATATCTGCTTAAGCAGCTGTTTGCCAGTTTCCCTGTTTCTCAAAGCTAAATCAAATCCTGATGCTCTCTTGCTGGTTTGTTATTATTTTTAATGATCCAATTGTTGTTTTTTACCAATAGACAAAGAAGTCTGTTCACAGTACAGTGCTTCTCAAACTTTAATGTGACATAAATGCCCTGTCATTCTGATTTAGTAGGTCCAGTGTGGGGTCAGAGATTCAATATCTATAACAAGCACCCAGATAATGCCAATGCAACTGGTCTGAGAACCACACATGGAGTAGCGAGGTTACAGTAGATACTGTCCACCAGCTACCTTTACACTGCTATAATTTTTTTTTATAATTAAAAATATCAATTTTCTTCTTTTTATTAGGAAGAGAGTGTTATAGATTGAATTGTGTTGCCTTAAAATATGTGTCAGAATACTAACCCATGTACCTGTGGATAAGGAGCCCTGGTGGCACAGTGGTTAAGCTCCCGGCTGCTAACCAAAAGGTCGGCAGTTCAAACCACCAGTCGCTCTGTGGGAGGAAAATGTGGCAATCTGCTTCCGTAAAGATTACAGCCTTGAAAACCCTATGGGGCAGTTTTACTCTGTTCTGCAGGGTTGCTGTCTTAGTTATCTAGTGCACCTATAACAGAAATACCACAAATGGATGGCTTTAACAAAGGAGAAATTTATTCTCTCATAGTCTAGGAGGCTAGTAGTCCAAATTCAAGATGCCAACTCCAGGCGAAGGCTTTCTCTCTCTGTCAGCTCTGGGAGAAGGTCCTTTTCATCAATCTTCCCTGGTCGACGGCCTTTTCAGGTCAGGGACCCTGGGTCCAAAGGATATACTATTCTCCTGGCTCTCGTTTCTTGGTGGTATGAGGTACCCCTGTTTCTCTGCTCACTTTTTTATATCTCAAAAGAGATTGACTTAAAACACAACCTAATCTTGCAGCTTGAGTCCTGCCTCATTAACATCCAAAAAAAAAAAAAAAAACTGCCATAGCTGCCCCTAATCCCATCTCATTAACGTCATAGAGGCAAGATTTACAACACATAGGAAAATCACATGAGGTGACAAAATGGTGAACAATCACGTTATATTTGGAATCATGGACTAGCCAGGTTGACACACATTTTTTGGGGGGAGGGACACAATTCAGTCTATAACAGTTGCTACAAGTTGGAATAGACTCAATAGCAACTGGCTTGGCTTTTTTTTTTTTTTAAATACCTGAAGATATAATCTTAATTGGGAATATAGTTTTTTATTTGTTATGTTAATGAGGCCATATCAGTGTAGGGCATGTCTTAAGTCAATCACTCTTAAGATACAAAAGAGTAGATTAGGCACAGAAACCAGGAGCTAGAATGGGAGAAAGAAAGGTGCCATGTGGAGATCACCAAGGAATGCCAAGAAGAGAGCTAGAGAAGCTGAGACAAAGATTTTTTCCCAGAGCATTGAGAAACAGCATTCTTTTGAGCCAGCGTCCCGATTTAGATTTCTAAGAGCTTGGCTGCTAACCAAAAGGTCGGCAGTGCGAATCCTCCAGGCACTCCTTGGAAACCGTAACTGTATAGGGCAGTTCTACTCTGTCCTATAGGGTTCCTATGAGTCAAAACCAACTCGATTGCACATAACAACAATAAACTATAAGAAAATAAATTCCTGTTTGTTAAAGGCACTTGTCATATTTTTGTTCTAGGAGCACTAAGACACTAAGACATAAAGGGTTGCTCAAAAGACATATACATCCAGCCAAAGAAGTACAAATGTTTTTTTGTACTTCTTTGCCCTCGATCTTTGATTCTTTGGTGCCTGGGACTTGTCTGGAATTCCTTTCTAGACCCTGTGGGTAGACAAAGCCAGAAAGAGTTTATCCTAATGCACTAGAAGACTAAGGATCCAACTTGAATCCCTCACTCAGACACTCTCTTTTTTTTGTGAAATGAGATGAGAAATCATGCTTGACAGCTTGGGTGCTGCGGTCCTTGAGCACCCAATGGTCACACAATCTGGCTGTCCAGAATCAAAATGATGATATAGCAGTGCTTGGTAATGAGATGAAAATATTTTTAAAATGAGCCTGAGAAATGCTGAATCTCCAACAGATAAATATGAGAATGGGAGATGAGGGAATTCATCATCAAATATCCTTTCACTTTATGCCATATTTTTTACATTCAAAACAAACATAGTGTATTTCCCAAACCACTCCCTTATATGAACTCTGTAAAATAAAAAAGGGAGGGGGTGCCCCAACACAATAAATAACAAGCCTTTTGTTCACTTTACAGGCAGTTGTGCTCTGAATTTCTGAAAGAGATACCGCTTTTGGAAAAGCTTAGTAAAACTGGGCCTGAAACTTTGTTTAAACAAAACCTTCACCAAAGTCCTTGTCAAAAGAAGAAATATAATTTTTGAATCCAGTGGTTATCCTTTTTATGGTCATCTTGCAATGTATGAAATTCAAATAGAGTTTTCCACAACTCTCAGCAGTCATAAAGGCCATCTTCAGTCTCGATTAATTCTGTTCCACTTTAGCTATAGCAACACTTTGAACAAATCTACTAAGCACACTAGTTTTGAGAATTATAAATTAGACTGGCTGCTCAGTTCATAGAAAATAAAGTCACCATCAAAACCCTCTCCCCAGAAATCTGTTGGTGGTTGCCATCAAGTGCCCCCGACCCCCAGCTCATGGGAATCCCAAGCACGATAGGATGAAGCGTTGCCACTGCCTGCTCTACCCCTATGATCTTCATCTGAAACTCATTCGGCCTCATAGCAACATACAAGCCACCACTGAGAGGTGGATGATGACTGCACACGAGGTACATTGATCAGGAATCGAACTCAGGTCTTCCAAATGGAAGGCAAGAATTCTACCACTAAACTACCAAAGCTCTCACCCAGAAATCTGTAACACCAACTAAAAGGGTTAAAACCATTGTATCGCCTAATATCTTTCAAAAGTGATAATCTCATGATTTTGTGCTCTCATAGCATTAAAAAAGTAAACAGAATCTTAAATTTGGTAGATAAACATTCAATTATGTAATTTTTTACTGAAAAAATTTACCCATATTCTCAAAGATGCTCACAACTAAAGAAAGTAAAGAGAGAGCATTACAATCAAGTAGTACCCTGGTGGTACAGTGGTTAAAGTGCTCAGCTACTAACCAAAAGGTCTGTGGTTCAAACTCACCAGCTATTCAATGGAAGAAAGCTGTAGCAGTCTGCTTCTGCAAAGATTTACAGCCTTGGAAACTCTATGGGGCAGTTCTACTCTGTTTTACAAGGGTGCCACTCGACAGCAGTGGGTTTGGCTTTGGTTTTCTAACAACAATAATAACAAATGCATGAAATTTATGGACTAGAAGAAGGTAACAACTAATTAGTTTATTAAATCACACAAAAAAAACATGTTTAGTTTATACCATGTTCTGAGTAAAAGGTAAGAAAATTGAGGTACAGAGAGGAAAAGGACACTTCTCATTCCCTGTCTGGCAACTTCCTCTGTTAGGAGCATCAGAAATGTAAATCAACAATTGTGATTTAGTATGGTAATTGCTTTCAGAGGAGTACGCACACAGAGTCTTTAGAAGGTCAAAGAGGAGTATCTAATTTAGATTGGGAAGGTTTTAGACAGTAAGTGACATTTTAATTACAACTTGAAGGATCAGTAGGTATTAACCAAGCAGAGAGAGTTAGAGAATAGTTGATCTAGGCAGTGGGAACCAAATGCATAAGCCATGAAAATATGAAAAGGCAAAGCATAACCTAAGATGACCAGTGGTTTCCTGTGACAGGTTCATAAGATATGCATGAAGCCCTTGACTCTCCTTTTTCCCTAGCCTCTCTATTAGTAAGGAGTCCTGGTAGTGCAGTGGTTAAAGTGCTCAGCTACTAAGCAAAAGGTCTGTGGTTCGAACCACCAGCTGCTCCCTTGAAGAGAGATGTGGCAGTCTGCCTCCACAAAGATTTACAGCCTTAGAAATTTTATGGAGCAGTTCTACACTGTCCTCCAGGGTCCCTGTTGAGTGGGAATCCACTTAATGGCAGTGGGTTTGATTGGTTTTGGCACTATTAGTAAGTTCTTACATTTCAACTTCCAAAATAAAACCTAAGTCTGTCCACCTCGTTCCATCTCTACACTACTTAATAATAACATTGGAAAACAGAATATATGTTAGGTTTCCATCTCAGAGGATCATGCTTGGGCTTTAGGACTTGAGTAAGATCATATAAAACTAGTTAAATGGTTAGTGCAGAATTCCACCAATCCGCACCTGATCCATCACTACCACCCTGGCCCAGACACAGTAATTTTAACTTGGTTCACTCCAATGACCTCCCAAAACAATAGTCATCCTGTATCAACTCTTAGCCCTTCACAATCTAATCTTTAGAATGTAACCGGAACAATCCTTTTAAAATGCAAAGCATATGCCACATTTTTGCTTAAAACTTTGCAATCACTTCCCATTGCACTTGGAAGATAATCCACTGTAATTATTTGAGGGAAGGGAGAATACTACTGTTCTACTTCTTTAGTTTCATAATAGGTTTTCCCTAAATATGCCTAGACTTTTCTCCATTTTAAATCCTCCTCACGAAACTCAATGCCATGGAGTTGATTCTGACTCAAAGCGACCCTATAAGGTAGCTCTAATTCCTCAGTGAGTTTGGGGGAGGAACAGGGCACATGTGGTGCAGACCTCTGCTCTCTACCTTTTCTTTGGCATCTACAGCCCAGAAAGGGACCTGGCCTCGGTGGCAATTTTTGCATGCTTGGCTCCTTATTTAGGGACTCATCTCAAATGTCACCAGCCACCCTGTCGAAAGTAAGCACCTCTCTCCCATTACTCTCTTACAGGAACCATTTTTACTTTCTTTATAAAACTACTTACTGCCTGACATAGAAACTCTGTGTTGGGAACCCTCCCAGACCTCATCCTATGTGTTTCTTCATTTGTATCCCTTTTTCCTGCAATAAAACTATAATCATAAGTGTAGCATTTTCTATGAGTTGTGAGTTGTTCTGGCAAATTATCAAGTCCAAGGGAGTTGTGAGAGCCAACAGGTCAGAAGAGAGAAGGCTAGGAATGCCCAAGATTACAGTTGGCATCCTGAAGGAGTAGTGGAAAACGCTGCACTTCGTGGCCAGCAGGTCAGAAGAGAAGGTGTCATGGGGATTCCTGAGCTTGCAGCTGGTGTCTGAGGTCTTGGACAGATTTGGCAGTCTGGATGACTGTGCCCTTTAACTTGTAAGGTCTGACCTAGGTCCAGGTGGCTAGGGTCAGAGTAAGTGGTGCACAAGTCCAGCCAGTTTCAGAACACAAGTGAAATTGAATTGAATTGATCCATACAGTTTAGTGTCAGATAAGTTGGATTTGATTTTTTTTTTCTTGCTATCAGTAATCTCTGACGGCATAGTGGTTAAGAGCTACTGTTTCTAACCAAAAGGTCAGCAGTTCATATCCACCAGGCACTCCTTGGAAACTCTATAGGGGAGTTCTGCTCTGTCCTATAGGGCTTCTGTGAGTTGGAATTGACTCAATGGCAATGGGTTTGGTTTGGGTTTGGTCTATCAGTAATCTTTAATTTTCATATTCTATTAATCACTTCTAAATCTCACCAAGAAAACAAATGCTGCTGCCCCCATTTATTGCAATGGAAACATTCATTTTGTAAATTAAAGCAGCTGTAACATGACGCATTAATCTCTGTAACATCAAAGGTGAGTTAAAGGACATGCTTTTAAAACAATTGTCTTGTACTATATAAAGTTAATATGACTATTATTCAAATTTAGGCACCAACCACTAAGGCCAAAGATGAAGAAATTGAAGACTTTTATTAACTTCTGAGGTCTGGTATTGATCAAACATGCAATCAAGGCGCATTGATAACTACTGATGATTGGAATGAGAAAATTGGAAACAAAGGATTGTTAGTTGAAAAATATGGCCTTGATGATAAAAATGATGCCAGAGATCACATGATAGAATTTTGCAAGTCCAACAACAACTTCATGGCAATTACCTTTTTTCAACAACATAAATGGTGACTATACACGTGGACATTGATAGATGCAAAAAACAGGAATCGAAATCAACTATATCTGTGGAAAGTGACTATGGAAAAGCACAACATCAACAGTCAGAACAAGGACGGAGCCAAATGTGGAATGCACCATCAACTGTTCGCTCTCATGCAAGTTCAAGATGAAGGTGAAGAAAATTAAAATAAGTCCACAAGAGCCAAAGTACAACCTTGAGTATACCAGACCTGAATTTAGAAATCATCTCAAGAAAATTTGACGCATTGAAAGCTAATGAAAGAAGACTAGATGAGTTGTGGAATGACACCAAGGACATCCTATATGAAGAAAACAAGAAGTCATTAAAAAGACAAAGAAAAGACCAAAATGGATGTCAGAAGAGACTGTGAAACTTGCTATTGAAGGTAGAGAAGCTAAAACAGAAGGAATAAATGATAAAGTGAAAGAGCTGAATGAAAGATTTCAAAGGGCACCTCAAGAACACAAAGTAAAGTATTATAGAAATGTGCAAAGACCTAGAGATTGAAAGCCAAAAGGGAAGAATGTTCTTGGTATCATGGATTGAATTGTGTCCCCCCAAAATATGTGTCAACTTGGTTAGGTCATGATTCACAGTATTGTGTGGTTGTCTGCAATTTTGTGATTTTTCTATGCATTATAAATCATAATCTCTGCCTATGGTTAAAGAGGATTAGGGTGGGATGTAATACCCTTGCTCAGGTCACATCCCTAATCCAATGTAAAGGTAGTTTCTCTGGGGTGTGCCTGCGCCACCTTTTTATCTTACAAGAGATAAAAAGAAAGGGAAGCAAGCAGAGAGTTAGGGACCTCATACCATGAAGAAAACAGTGCCGGGAGCAGAGCGCATCCTTTGCACCCATGTTTCCTGCTTGGAGAAGCTCCCTGTCCAGGGGAAGACGGATGACAAGGACCTTCCTCCAGAGCCAAGAGAGTGAGAAAGGCTTCCCCTGGAGCTGATGTCCTAAATTTGGATTTCTAGCCTATTAGACTGTGAGGAAATAAATTTCTCTTTGTTAAAGCCATCCACTTATGGTATTTCTGTTATAGCAACACTAGATGACAAAGACACTCAGCATTTCTCAAGCTGAAAGAACTGAAGAAAAAATTCATGCCTTGAGTTGCAATACTGAAGGGTTCTATGGGGAAAATATTAAATGGTGCAGGAAGCATCAAAAGAAGATAGAAGGAATACACAGACTCACTGTACCAAAAAGAATTAGACAGCATTCAACCATTTCAAGAGGTAGCATCAAAAGAAGATGGAAGGAATACACAAAGTCACTCTACCAAAAAGAATTGGTTAATGTTCAAACATTTCAGGAGATAGCATATGATCAGAAGGTGATGGTGCTGACGGAAGAAGTCCAAGCTGCATTGAAGGCATTGGCAAAAAACAAGGCTCTAGAGATTGACGGAATACCAATTGAGATGTTTCAGCAAACAGATGCAGCACTGGAAGTGCTCACTTGCCTATGCCAAGAAATTTGGAAGACAGCTACCTGGCCAACCAACTGGAAGAGATCCATATTTATGCCTATTCCCAAGAAAGTTGATCCAACCGAATGCAGAAATTATCGAACAATATCATTAATATCACACTGAAGTAAAATTTTGCTGAAGATCATTCAAAAGCAGTTGCAGAAGTACATTGACCGAAATTCAAGCCAGATCCAGAAGACGACAGCGAACTACAGATATCGCTACTGATGTCAGATGGATTATGACTGAAAGCAGAGAATATCAGAAAGATGTTTACCTGTGTTGTATTGACTATGCAAAAGAATTCAACCCGAAGAATCATAACAAATTATGGCTAACATTGCAAAGAATGGGAATTCCAGAACACTTGACTGTGCTCATGAGGAACCTGTACATAGACCAAGAGGCAGTCGTTCAAACAGAGCAAGGGGATTCTGCATGGTTTAAAGTCAGAAAAGGTGTGTGTCAGTGTTTTATCCCTTCCCCCCATATCTATTTGATCTGTATACTGAGCAAATAACCTGAGAAGCTGGAGGAAAGTAGCATCAGGATTGGAGGGAGACACATTAACAACTTGAGATATGAAGATGACACAACCTTGCCTGATGCAAGTGAAAAGGACTTGAAGCACTTACTGATGAAGATCAAAGACTACAGCCTTAAGTATGTATTACAGCTCAACGTAAAGAAAACAAAAATCCTCACAACTGGACCAATAAGCAACATCATGATAAATGGAGAAAATATAGAAGTTGTATTTCATTTTTCGTAGATCCACAATCAATGGCCATGGAAGCAGCAGTTGAGAAATCAAACAACATATTGCATTGCAAAAATCTGCTGCAAAAGCCCTCTTTAAAGTTTTAAAAACCAAAGATGTTACTTTAAGGACTGAGGGGCACCTGACCCAAGCCATGATGTTTTCAATCACCTCATATGCATGTGAAAGCTGCACAATAAATAAGGAAGACCTTAGAAGAATTGATGCCTTTGAATTATGGTGTTGGCAAAGAATATTGAATATACCATGGACTGCCAAAAGAATGAAAAAATCTGTTTTGGAAGAAGTACAACCAGAATTCCCCTTAGAAGCAAGATGGCAAGACTTTATTTCACATACTTTGGACATGTTATCAGGAGGGACTAGTCCCTGGAAAAGGACATCATGCTGGATAAAGTAGAGGGTCAAAGAAAAAGAGGAAGACCCTTAATGAAATGGATTGTCACAGTGGCTACAACAATGGGCTTAAGCATGACAATGATTGTGAGGATGACACAGGACCTGGTAGTGTTTCGCTCTGTTGTACATAGGGTCATTATGAGCCAGAATTGTCTCAATGGCACCTAACAACAACAACATATAAAGACAGTTTTTAATTTGCTGTTAGTATTTCAGCTTGGAAACCCTGGTGGTATAGTGGTTAAGTGCTATAGCTGCTAACCAAAGGGTTGGCAGTTCAAATCCGCCAGGTGCTCCTTGGGAACTCTATGGGGTGGTTCTACTCTGTCCTATAGTGTCTCTATGAGTTGGAATCGACTCGATGGCACTGGGTTTGGATTGGTTTTGGTTTCTTTTGGTTTAAGATAAGTCTCTGCTAATGTGCCTAGCAAAGCATCACATATCTGATGAAAAGATGCAGATTTCCTGGAGTGATACTGTTTAATTTCCTGGAGTCCATATTCTCCAAAAAAAAAAAAGTATTGATACAAGGGAAGCTGCTTAGGAATTACAAAGATGAGAGATAATTTCTCCTTTTAACACTTTGTTCCATTGATCCTCTTGCAGACAAAGCTTGGTAAGGCACCTGGGCAATAAGATTATCATAGCTTGTCTCAAAGTGACGTTTGATTAAACCAACTTTTTAAGGCTTATTTTTATGCTAAGATTCTTATGCTAAGAAGTTAATCCTTGTTTCTGATTTAATTGCATTTGCAGATTCAACCAGGGTTTTTAAATGTCTCTTCTTCCATTGGTCTAAGTGCCATTTACCGTTTCTTTTGGAGATCTTCAAATAAAGCAATATAGGTAGCTTGAGCAAATTTGCTTCAGTGAAAATATTTCCTGTCTTTTTTTTTTTTAGTAAGGTAAGGAGGTTATTGCATTTTGTAGCTATCCATCATTATTGATCGTGTCAATATTTCTAAAACTTATAGCAATGCACGAACCACTTTCACAGAACAAAATGTCTTAAAGACTACTGGTGTTAAGCTTTTGGTAAAGTGACTTAAAATGTATACAGACATAAAACCAGGTATAAAACCCTTTGATTTATAGATCTGAACTACCACAAAGCTGAAATAAATTGATATGTTAAACACTAAAAGAAAAAACCCAGAAAACCAACAGTTATAATTTTATTTACTGTACTGTTTTGATGGATGATGCTGTGAGGCTGGACCTAAATTGCCAATGTTGAGATTTAATAGTTAAAAGATGGAGCTTCAGGTATAGCTCTATATGTAATATATACTTCAGTTTTGATTCAATAATACTAATTCATAAAATAGCTTTTTGAAAAATTCGATTGGCAAGAATAATTAATAATTCTTTTTTTTTTTTATTTCAGAAAACTCAGACATCCCTACTCCCTATGTCTTAAGAAAAGAAAGGCTGAAGCTCAAACTTAATCACCTCTAAATTACTCTTCTTTCTCATCAGAAAAGGCACTAACAGTTTTAAAGGTGGTTACTACATAGTTTACAAAATAGATTTAAAAAATTCCTTTGCTAACATGGTCTCAAACAAACAAACAAAAAAAGTCTGAAATAAGCAGCAAAACCGTCTTAGGGCTTGTTTTTTTTTATGTTGAGTCTCTTCACCTGGACTATTTCTGACAGAAACACCATAAAACACATAAACTTATAAGAAAAATGCCCACTAATTAAGGTTGTTATAGTATCATTAAATATTAGATGCATACTATAATTGACCCCCCATGCGTCTGTCAGTTTGTCATACTGTGGAGGCTTGTTTGTTGCAGTGATGCTGGAAGCTATGCCACCAGTATTCAAATACCAGCAGGGTCACCCATGGTCAACAGATTTCAGCTGAGCTTCCAGACTAAGGCAGACTAGGAAGAAGGATCCAGCAGTCTGCTTCTGAAAAGAATTAGCTAGTGAAAGCCATGTGAATAGCAGTCGAAAATTGTCTGATATAGTGCCAGAAGGTGAGCCCCTCAGGTTGGAAGACACTCAAAATTTGACTGGGCTAGAGCTGCCTCCTCAAAGTGGAGTTGACCTTAATGACTTGAATGGAGTCAAGCATTCAAGACATTCATTTGCTGATGGTGCATGACCCAAAATGAGAAAAGACAGCTGCAAACATCCATTAATAATTGGAACCTGGAATGTATGAAGTATGAATCTAGGAAAATTAGAAATCATCAAAAATGAAATGGAATGCATAAAGATAGATATCCTGGTGAGCTGAAATGGGTTGGAATTGGTCATTTTGAATTGGACAGTCATGTGATCTACTATACCAGGAATGACAACTTGAAGAGGAATAGTGATGTATTCATTGGTGAAAATAATATTTCAAGATCTATCCTGAAGTACAATGTTGTCAGTAATAGCATAATATCCATACACCTACAAGGCAGACCAGTTAATAAGACTATTACCTAAATTTATGCACCAACCACTAAGGCCAAAGATAAAGAAAGGATCAAGTAGTTGGAAAATATAGCCTTGGTTATAGAAATGATGCCGCAGATCCAATGACAGAGTTCTGCAAGACCAAAGACTTCATCGCAAATACCTTTTTTCAACAACATAATGGTGACTATACACGTGGACCTCGCCAGCTAGAATACACTGGAATCAAATTGACTACGTCTGTGGAAAAAGGCCATGGAAAAGCTCAATATCATCAGTCAGAACAAGGCCAGGGGCCAACTGTGGATCAGACCATCAATTACTCCTATGCAAGTTCAAGTTAAAACTGAAGAAAATTAGACCAAGTAGACAAGAGCCAAAGTACAACCTTGAGTACATCCCACCTGAATTTAGAGACCAGCTCAAAAATAGACTTGATTCATTGAACACTAATGACCAAAGACCAGGCCAGTGGTGGAATGACATCAAGGACATCATACATGAAGAAAGCAAGAGGTCGTTAAAAAGACAGGAGAGAAAGAAAAGACCAAAATAGATGTCAGAAAAGACTCTGAAACTTGCTGTTGAATGTCAAGTAGCTAAAATTAAGCAAAGGAAAAAATGATGAACTAAAACAGCTAAACAGAAGATTTCAAAGGGTGGCTTGAGAAGACAAAGTAAAGTATTATGATGACATGTGGAAAGACCTGCAGCAGTATGTCAACAGGTAACCGCCAGAAATTCAGGCCGGATTTAGAAGAAAACAGAGAACCAGAGATATCATAGCTGATGTCAGATGTATCCTGACTGGAAGCACAGAGTACCAGAAAGATGTTCACCTGTGTTTTATTGACTAAGCTAAGGCACTCCACTGCGTGGATTATAACGAATTATGGATAACATTGCGAAGAATGGGAATTCTGGAACACTTGTGTGCATGAGGAATCTGTACATGGATCAAGAGGCAGTCATTTGAACAGAACAGGGGGATACTGCATGGCTTAAAGTCAGGAAAGGTGTGTGTCGGAGCTGTATCTTTTCACCATATCTATTCAATCTGTATGCTGAGCAAATATTCTGAGAAGCTGGACTATATGAAGAACAGGGCATCAGAATTGGTGGAAGACTGATTAACAACCTGCATTATGCAGATGATACAACCTTGCTTGCTGAAAGTGAAGAGAACTTGAGGCACCTACTGATGAAAATCAAAGGCCATAGCCTTCAGCATGGATTGCACCTCAACATAAAGAAAACAAAAATCTTCACAACTGGTCCAGAAAGCAACATCATGATAAATGGAGAAAAGATTGAAATTATCAAGGATTTCATTTTACTTGGATCCACAATGAACAGCCATGGAAGCAGCAATCAAGAAATCAAAAGATGCATTGCATTGGGCAACTGGGCTGCAAAAGACCTCTTTAAAGTGCTGAAAAGCAAAGATGTCACCTTGAAGACTAAGGTGTGCCTGACCCAAGCCATGGTATTTTCAATCACTTCATATGCAAGCAAAAGCTGGACAATGAATAGAGAAGACAGAAGAATTGATGCCTTTTTAAACTGTGGTGTTGGGGAAGAATATTGAATATACCATAGACTGGCAAAAGAACAAACAAATCTGTCTTGGAAGAAGTACAACCAGAATGCTCCTTAGAAGCAAGGATGGCAAGGCTACATCTCACATACATTGAACATGTTATCAGGAGGATTCAGTCCCTGGAGAAGGACATCATGCTAGGAAAAGTACAAGGTCAGTAAAAAAGAGGAAGACCCTTAATGAGATGGATTGACGCAGTGGCTGCAACAATGAGCTCAAGTATAGCAATAATTGTGATGGATGGTGCAGGACTGGGCAGTGTTTTGTTCTATTGTACATTGGATTGCTATGAGTTGGAACCAACTAGATGGCACCTAACAACAAAAACTTTAATTCACACTCCAATTATCTTTGGTAATACTAAGAGATTTATGAATGTAAAGCAAAATACAGAAATCTTGAAAACATAATATTTTTAATCAGTTGAATAAAAAGGGTTTAATAATTTTATTTGTGTTCAACACAATGAGTTTCACAGGTGCCTACATTTTTCTGCTATTTATTTTTATCCTGTTTGGAAATGTTAATAAATGAATAAAAGATATGGCTGCTGATAAGAAATGAGAAAAAAATGTGTTGTCCTTCCTTTGTTAACATTTTCAATTTTCTTCGAAATTGTCTTCCATATATTTCTATTCTGTTAGCATTAATACTGGATTTCATTGTGTTAGTTGTACATAAGCTAACTCATCGTTATTAGAATGGCACAGTGGATTAATACTGCATTCGTTTTCCAGACCATTTTCTTAGACAGAAGATACATGGATCATATTCTTGTGCAGCTTTGTTTCCTTCAGCTTGCTCCCTGTAGCTTTAGGTAGAACAAAGCCTCAAATATTCAGTATAGTAAGGAGACGGACAGAGGAAAGACATACAATCTATAAGAGAGAATGCATTAGTAAATGCCATCATGTTAATTTCCTCGGTGAGAACTTCTTAAGTGCCAGGGACTGCAGTAATCTCTGGGAATACAATGGTGAGCAAGACCAGCATTTTATCAGGCATTATCGAACTTCAGACTGGTGGGGAAAATAAAGGAGAGAACATTCTAGTATTCAAGACAGGGCACAATCGAATGCTTAAATGATCAAGGCCCCTGAGGGAGATGGCAAACAAATGGGCTTCATTCTAAAGGAAGAGATAGTTAGGAAGTAATGAGCTAAGCTATTGGAGATAAGATGAGAAAGAAAAAGAGGGAAGACAATAGGTCGCTGGAATATGTGAATAGAAGTAACGAACAAAATGGAAAGTATAATTTTGGATATGACCTATAGTGTTCATTTGTGATCAGAATGAAACTGTACACAGATATAGCAGGTTAATGACTTTGAGCAAAACTCCAAGTGTATATATCAAGCGTTAATTAACCTTATTAGAGTGATTACTGTGTGATAGTTCGTATTTTTTTTTGTTTTTGCTTTATTTTTAGTTTCTTGGCTTTTGTTGTTGTTTGTTTTGTTGGTCATTTAGAATGTATCGTTTCAAAAAGCAGATGTGATTTTTTGTAAATGTGATTTTGAAGTAGGCATTTGATAGAGGTAAGTTTATCAGTTGACCAGGAGAAAGAAATCTATTCCAAAAAACATTGTAAAAAGAAAAGTAACATTCATTTGTTCAGAACATTTTCACTGAGTATTCAGGCATTGGTTCTGTGTCTTGGTAGTATAACAGGAAAACAAAAAATTTCTTCACCTTCATGGAGTTTGTATTAAAATGGAAGAGACAGATAAGAAGAGAATAAACAAGTTAATATACAATACAATGACAGGCTGAGGTGCCTCCCATAAGAAAAAGTGAGACAAGAAATGAGGGTTAACAAGGTTTGAGGGGTGGTGAGTGCAGTGGATAGTTTAGATATGGTGAGCAGAGTAGGAGTATGTCTTGAAGGAAATGAGGAATGAGCCATGTGAGGATTTAGGATTTCCAGTCAGAGGGAACAGTCAGTGTAAATGCTTTGGAGGAGCAGCAAGGAGGCCAATGGGACTGTGAGCAAAGATAGGAGTAAGAGGAGAAAAGGACAGAGAGGTAGTCATATAGAACTTTGTTGTTGTTAGAGGCCATCAAGCCAGTTCCAACTCACAGCGACCCTAAGAACAAAACACTGCCCGGTCCTGTGCCATGCCTACAATCATTGTTATGCTTGAGCCCATTGTTGCAGCCACTGTGTCAATCCATCTCATTTGGGGGTCTTCCTCTTTTTCACTGACCTTGTACTTTTCCAAGCATGATGTCCTTCTCCAGGGACTGATCTCTCCTGACAACATATCCAAAGTATGTAAGGCGTAGTCTCGCCATCCGTGCTTCTAAGGAGCATTCTGGTTGTATTTCTCCTGAGACAGATTTGTTCGTTCTTCAGGCAGTCCATGGTATAATCAATTTTCTTCACCAACACCACAGTTCAAAAAGGCATCAATCCTTCTTCTGTCTTCCTTATTTATTGTCCAGCTTTCACATGCATATGATGCAATTGAAAATACCATGGCTTAGGTCAGGAGCACCTTAGTCTTCTAGGTGACATCTTTGCTTTTCAACACTTTAAGGAGGTCTTTTGCAGCCCAGTTGCCCAATGCAATGCATCTTTTGATTTCTTGATTGCTGCTTCCATGGCTGTTCATTGTGGATCCAAGTAAAATGAAACCCTTGACAATTTCAATCTTTTCTCCGTTTATCACAATGTTGCTTATTGGACCAGTTGTGAGGATTTTTGTTTTCTTCATGTTGAGGTGCAATCTATACTGCAGGCTATGGTCTTTGACTTTCATCAGTAAATGCTTCAAGTCCTCTTCACTTTCAGCAAGCAAGATTTTGTCATCTGCATGATGCAGGTTGTTAACAAGTCTTCCACCAACACTGATGCTCCATTCTTCTTCATATAGTCCAGCTTCTCAGAATATTTGCTCAGCATATAGTTTGAATAGGTATGGTAAAAGGATACAACCCTGACACACACCTTTCTGATTTTAAACCATGCAGTATCCCTTTGTTCTGTCCAAACAATTGTCTCTTGATCTATGTACAGGTTCCTCATGAGCACAATTAAGTGTTCCAGAATTCCCATTCTTCACAATGTTATCCATAATTTGTTAAGATTCACACAGTCAAAAGCCTGAGCATAGTCAAAACACAGGTAAACATCTCTCTGGTATTCTCTGCTTTTTAGCCAAGATCCATTTGACATCAGCAATGTTACCCCTGGTTCCATGTCGTCTTCTGAATCCAGCCTGAATTTCTGGCAGTTCCCTGTCTATACAATGCTACAGCCACTTTTGAATGATCTTCAGCAAAATTTTACTTGTATATGATATTAATGATATTGTTTGATAATTTCTGCATTCAGTTGGATCACCTTTCTTGGGAATAGGCATAAATATGGATCTTTTCCTGTTGGTTGGCCAGGTAGCTGTCTTCCAAATTTCTTGGCATAGATGAGTGAGCACTTCCAGCACTGCATCTGTTTGTTGAAGCATCTCAATTGATATTCTATCAGTTCCTGGAGCCTTGTTTTTCACCAATGTCTTCAGTGTAGCTTGGATTTCTTCCTTCAGTACCATTGGTTCCTGATCATATGCTACCTCTTGAAAAGGTTGAACGTTGACTGATTCTTTTTGGTATAGTAACTCCTCCTTCCATATTCCAACTTTGTAGATGGCACTCGGTTTTTTTAGGCCACACTAAAACATGAGAACTTTATTCTAAATATCATGAGACCTAATTGGAGGGTGATGAGCAGAAGAATGTCATGTCCAAATTTATGTTTTAAAAGGATCTCACTCCTGAAACAGTAGTTCACAGTGACAGAAACAGAGAACACAGTTAAAAGGCTATTAGCAATGTTACTGTAAACAATAATAATAAAGAGATTTCATGGCTTGAATATGTGGTAGCAGTACCCAAAAAATATGGTAGCAGTGAGGGTGGTAAAAAGTGTCTGGATTCAGAATACATTTTGAAGTAGAGCTGACAGAGTTTGCTAATTGAAATGATGTGTGAAGTGAGAAAACAAGCAGAGTTCATGACAGCACCAAAGTTTGGGGTCTAAGTAACTGGGTATATAGTCATACCATTTAGTAAACAGGCAACTATTAGGAGAAGGGTAGATTTGGTGGTCAACAGAGAAAATGTTGAGACAGAAAATTGAGGGAAATTTAGTAGAGATGTTCTTATTCAGTGCAAAAATAGAAAATAAAAGCAAGAGAGTAAATGAAAGGTGAAAGCAAAAGTCTCAAATGATGGTTTAAATGCAGCAATTGTGCTTGATGCAGATTAAAAGTTTTTTAAAAGTACGATTGCTTGACTTTATAATTGAATAGTTAAGCTGTCACAGACCAAGAAATATCCTCACATCATTGGCAGACTTCACGTTGAATTGTCATTGTATCATCATTATATTACATTCCCCTGAAGAATTACTTTAATGGTAGATTAGTCTGTCAGTTGCTTGAAATCCTCAGACAAGTAAAGCACAGTAGGTCTGTGCATTCAAGTCTTATTGTCAAGCCTGGAAAAGGAGATGTAGCAATCTAAGTGTCTTGGTCAAATGAAAAGTGGTGGCAGCCGTAGAAGATAATGATCCTCTCTGGGATGGACAAACAGCCAGCAAGCTGTTATGCCTACTGATGCACCCTCCAGAGCAATTTATTACTCCGAAGTTCTGAATTTCCCCTAAAAAAAAAAAATCCTTTCATGGGCACAAGTTTCTTTAGTGAATGCTTATGACAGAGCATTTCTTCTTCATTCCTTGTCACAAAGCTGCCTATCTATTAGGAATGGGAAAGTCAGGTTTGATAAATTGGAAGCCTATTTAAAATTCTCCAGCTCAGGCCCATTATGTCTCAATGCCTTTTACTATTTCTCATTCCCCATTTTCAACCTAAAGGGAAAATGGGGAGAAGGGTATCCCTTGTAATATAATATATGGGTTTGATTGCAAACCCATATATATGGGTTTCAAAACAATTTGTAAGTCACAGGCATCGATTACATTAACTTCCAGCTGCAGTTTTTATAGCTCTAAAATGAATCGCGCCAGAGTTTGTCTTGAAAGGAAACAAAGCAACACCATTCCTTATACTTCATCCCCTGACTCAAATTTTCAACATCACAACTCCTCAGATTTTTGCTTTCCAATAGCCAGCACCCCCATTTTAGAAGAAATAACTATATTAGTGTGAGGCTTGATCTTTTATCAATGTCAACACTGGCGATGATATAATGGCAGCTATTTTTTTTTTTTTTTATAAGGATGAGGCATATTATCAGCATCTAAGGAAAAAAAAGAAAAGGAGTGTCCAGACTACTGGACAGCGGTATGATCAAAATCAAATCTATTTTCTTCCCAGGGTTATTTGTCTCCGATTAGCTCAGAACATTGTCTGGGGTTAGCTCAGAACACTGTAATAGGCTTGGCAACACAATTAGGAAATCTGCACAAAGCTAGTCAGGTGAATTATTATGCTACTTAAGAAAACAGAAACCTAGGTACAGGCAACCCCTATGATTTGTGAGATACATCAATCCAGCAAAGTTGTTGCTTAAGCCTTTTCTATTGATATTTACTCAAAATCCTCCCTTCCCTCAACATCAGCAAGCTGAATTCTAGTCCTTGAATACATCTAAAACTTAATTAGTTGCCTTCCAGTAGACGCCAACTCATGGCGACTCCATGTGTGTCAGAGTAGAACTGTGTTCCTTACAGGGTTTCAAACAGGTTTGTTCCATTTCTAACAAGTTCCCTGATGAGAATTTGCATTTTTACTCCAGATATACTGAATCAGAATCTACATTTTAACAAGATTCCCAGGTGATTCTTGTGTATAACTTCCTGGGAACTTTTAGAAATGCAAATTTTCAGCAGGGGTTCAAACCAGAATGAATTGGTTCAAAGCCCTGGCTCCATAAGATTTTCAATGGCTGGATTTTTAGAAGTAGATTGCCGGGCCTTTCAAGGCAAGAGCTTTTCAGTTATGCAAGTGTGTTAACCATTTACACTATCCAGGGACTCCCACATCTAAACCTAGCTGACCTTATTGGGTTATTTCAAATTGCTCTACTCCATCCAAAAAAAAACTTTGAAGTGCAGGCTATTTCAGAAGCCGGTAAGCAACTTCATACCATACTGCAGAACAGACAATTCTTCAAATCATTCTATCATTCTCTTTCCTCAGACTAATCCCTAGACCATGGCTAAAAGGCCCCTCTGCTATATTGGGTTCCTTCCATAGAACACTGGGTTTATGCTTCTGTTAGTACTGACCATATTTTGTTGCCTTAATCCTCTTCATATTGAATGATAATGTTAATAGGTAATACATTTATAATGTCAGGTACCATTCCAAGCACCTTATTTATAATAACTCCTTTAATCCTTACAACAAGCCTCTAGGTAGATATTATTATTAATTTGATTTATTTTGCATATGAGGAAACTGAGACACAGATAGGTTTGCCCAATGTCTATAGCTAATAAGTGGTTTAGTTGTCTCTAATTCCTATTACCCATCACTGTCTAGAACAAAGTAAAAGCTAAATAACTGTTGACTACATAATCAAGTTAATTCTGACAACTTCACAACTAGTAGACATAAAATTTCTGCTTTTGAAAAATGTTACATTTAAGTGATGGGGTGTGGGAGGATTGCTCAGGAGATGATGGTTAAATACCTAAGCAGAACTGCTAGCCATACTCCCTGGCCTCCTGGAAACTCTTACAAATCATAAAGGTTGGTAGTAGTCAAAGACCACTGGAGGGACCACTAATTCAGGCTTTGAGATTCATACCTACATCATATTTAATATTTAGGAAGATCTGTTTTAGCTCAAAATTTAGTAAAATAGAAAATTTATCTTTCCCATAAAAATACAAAGCACTCATTATCATCATCATTGTTGTCATTATTATTAGAATAAAATATAGTTGACCAAAACTATTTCAATAATCTGAATCCTCATATAAATGAACGATATATTTCCATTTGTGGTGTTCATAGAACTACAGTTTATAAATAATCGTAAATTTTCAGTTAAGAGACATTCTTTTAAATAGAAGAACTTAAGCATTGTATATCCAGAGCTCTTCTCCCTTCTGTATAGAGCAATCCTTTGCTTTTTTTTCACAATGTCACTCTGTCTACTCAGAGAAAACCTGTCTTAAACGTAATATACAGTCTGGTAAAGAGTATAGAAACTTGTTCGAGAAAAAGAAGCCAAAGGAGTTATTACATTTTTACTCTAAGTTAGATGGTAAGAGATTTGGATAAAGAGGTTAGGTAATGAAAAGAAGAGGGATTCTGGAAGCGAGTAGTATGACCCGGTTAGAGAGAGGTAACTTTCATTTACATAATGAAATTTTTTTTCAAGAAAAGACCACAGCAGAGAAGTGGGCACTAAGAGGATCCTTGGAGAAGATGAAGTTCCAGTTCTGCCTACTCCAGGGAACCCACTCACACTGCCTACAGCCTGAACAGCTTCACATGTCCACAGCTTCTTGACATGTAATCATATACTGCCTTAAGTCTTAAAGGAAATGTCCTTGCATATATATTTGTCTGTCATGGAGACTTCCACATGTACCTCTTAGATTCCTCCCAACAGCCTAGGACAATGTTTTACTGCACTTGCCACTAAAATATCTGGTAAGTGAATTAGGCTGTATATGGGAGAGGTATTTTAGAAATTCTTGTATCAGGAGCTTTGAAGGAGAAAAGTAGTGGAGTCTTGGAGCATAACTCCTCAGACAGGAAATAAAAGCTCCCATCAAGGTCAGAGATCCTGCTGCTCCTAAACCACGAAAAGAATAGGGGGTTTAGGCTTAGAGTCCTGCTGCCTCTGACTCTTCCTTGAAAGGTGCCTTTGTAGCCCCCGTCACCTCCTCCATCTCTGCCAGGGAATGTGGCATAGGACTCCATTGTTAAGGCATTCACCCTCACAGTCCTGACATTCTCTTTCTTTCCTCCTTCTCATCGTTGTCCTCCTATTTCATCCTTCCCCTCTCCTGTCCATCTTCTTTCCTCTGCTTCTCTTCATCCTTCTTCCTATCCCTCTCTCTTACTCTGTATCTCTTTACCTCTCTACCTCTACTTTCCTCCCCCCTTAATTCCCTCCCTCTCTTTCTTCGGTGACAGTTATTCATTTTCCTTCTGGCAGGACACTTAGTATTTTCAATGAGCTCAGACTTCCAGGAGATACAGAATGAGGAGTAATCTTCAAAATGATCTGCCTTCTGCCCTGGAAAAGCCATTGAGGCAAGAAAAGCTAAAGTGTTAAACTACCTTCCAGAAGGGGAGTGGGGTGGGAGAAACAGGAGGCACAGAGAACAAAACAAAACAACAACAAAAAAAACTGATGTTTCAACAAATTATCTTGCCAAAATACCTTGACCAAATCATCAACAAGGAGACTTTGGCCTCCATCTTTTTCTATGAATAATTCAAGTTCACAGAAAAACTCTCCTTGAATATGAGGCAAAGTGGCAGGCAAAGATGGCACTTTGAGGACTAAGGTGTGCCTGACCCAAGCCATGGTATTTTAAATCACCTCGTATGCATGGGAAAGCTAGACAACGAATAAGGAAGATGGAAGAAGAATTGATGCCTCTGAATTGTGTTGGCGAAGAATACTGAATATACTATAGACTGCCATAAAAACAAACAAGTCTGTCTTGGAAGACGTACAGCCAGAATACTCCTCGGAAGTGAGGATGGTGAGACTTCGTTCTGGACATGTTACCAGGAAGAACCAGTCCCTGGAGAAGAATATCATGCTTGGTAAAGAAGAGGGTCAGCAAAAAAAAGGAAGACCCTCAAGGAGATGGACTGACACAGTAGTTACAACAATGGACTCAAACATAGCAATGATTGTGGGAATGGCACAGAACTAGGCAGTGTTCCATTTTGTTGTGCAGAGTCACCATAAGCACCTAACAACAACATACATATATGCATCCCACAGTTGTTACACAAATGAAATGACATTGCTTATATAAAGAACCATATACACACAGTTATTATTATTTATATTTACAACACTTCCAGTTGTCTCAGGTGAAGGGGGGAGATAATCCATCCTATTCAGGAATGTGGTCAATCTTCATTATGTTAAATTTGAGATGGGAGTGAAGGTAACTTCAACACAAGGTATATGAAACAGTATTGAAGAGAGTTTCCTTAATCTTTATATCTTTGGATGTGCAAATACATAAAATATTCCAGGGACAGAGACTAGAAAAGAAAACAACAGGTCAGAGACCTCAAAGAGGAGATGAAAGAAGCCAGGGGAGGAAATGCTTAGAGGGGTTTCTTTGTTGTCAATTAGCTTAAGTTTTTAAATTCAATATTTGTGTTTACCAACCCCTCAAGTGTTTGAAGTTAATATAATCAACCAAGCAAATGCTTTTGTTTTAGGTTCGCTTTTTGCTTTATTTTTGTTTCATTCTCTTTCTTTTTTTTTTTTTTTCCTTTAGCCAGAGGTTTGCTCCATAGGATAGAAAATGAGAAAAATAAAAAGGCAGAACCTGTCGAGAAGTTGTGAGGTTAAAATCATGTTCCTAGAATCCTGGTACTATACTAGACCTGCCAATCCATGAGAAACACTGAGATGTCTCCCGCAGTGTTTGCAAAGAAATCAGATATAAAAACAAGCTGTGTGAGGTGTGAGAGAAATCACACTGCTGCAAAGACCCTTTTGCTGGTCAGGTGTCCACACACTGTATGAGTGCATGCATTCACCCACACACATGTACACACATACACACACATCTATCACCCATCCCATCTCATACACCCACCCCATCTACGCATCCACGATGTTTTACTTTGCTGGCCACTAGACTAAGAGGTTCTAAAATTACAGAATGCAGCACGCAGCATGCATAATTATAGAATTATAGTATCCAGTAAATTTAGAAGAGAAGGAAAGTTGATTTAAAGCTCCCTTAAAATATATTTCTAACAAGAAACATATGTCAAGGGCACGTAGCGCAGGGCATCCCACAGTACAGGTAGAGAACATCGCTGGGGCTCCCAATACCATTTGAACCTCCAATTTCCTAATTATCGCCTACTTACTAAGCCTGAGAATGAACCTGTTAGTGTATTTTGCAGCATTAGTAGATCTTTTATTAGCAATTATGTTTCAGAATTGCTTTTCATATAAAAGCCTTGCACTAACTGTGTCATCCCATTGATCTTACTTCAATGTGCTCCTTACAGTCATTTCAAATGGCTAATAACTAGCTAATATAACTTTACAGGTACATTTTGTGCCTTTCTCTGCACTGATTGTAGACATACCAGCTCATTAAACACTGTGAAAGAACACAGGCTAAGGCCCTTCCTTTTAACAAGCCAGCCGTGTGAAACCAAAGCCTAAGCCCTTTTTCTTATAATGATCTTACAGCACCACCTCCACAATCCCAGGAGGAAGTGGGTGGGGAGTGAATGCCACACAGAGCTGCTTCTCCAAGGGATAGATAATATTTGGGTGGTATCTCTAACGTTTTCTTTCAGATGCTGTTGTAATCTTCCTGCTCCTTTCTTGTGTCATTTCCAGGTCTCACCGGTACAGGTTAGCCAGCTGAATGAGGGGCATGCCAAGGTCAGCTATTGAACAGTGGAACTTGTGTGGAGGCACACTTCCACGCTAATATAACTAGTTCTAGCCCAGATCTAGCCCTAACAACACATAAAAGAACAAGTTGCTGTCGCTTAGCAAAATAACATCAAGGACAGTGTGAGTCTGCAGAAATAACTCTCAGGGTAGTGGATGCTAACACAGTTACTGACCATAAAACACAGTATTTTTTTCTATTCTCTGTGTGATCTTTGTGGTTGTATTTGATTATTTGGGGATTAAGTTGGAACAAAAGCTGTTTGCACTAGTCCAGGCTCTTTAATAAACTGCTTACCGGTAAGGGAGAAATATGCCTGAAATTGTTTTTGTATTTGGTAAGAAAAATAGGTACTACGTAACATAGAATTGATAAGAATTAGGTGAGTCCCTTACTGAGTTTACCGTATATTTATATAAAACAGATATTGCACACCTGCCAGAAAAAAAAAATCAGAGCACAGAGCTTAATTTGAATTCCATTGCTCCTGTTAAATGAACACAAAATGACAAAACTGTTCAATAATTGTGTTCTTTTAAAATACCCACTGCCGACACTTTCAAATAAAATCAGTCAGCTCTTACAAGTAGTGTTTTTCACAGGAGACCCTTTTAGCGAATGCCTGCTTCCAATATCTTTGCTCAGAGGAAATCCCCCCTGGCTTAGTTCACTGACAGATATTTTCCTAACCTCTCACATGAACATAAATGTTCGTGGGCTACGCCCAAGAAGTTTACAAGCCTAAGATAACTGCTCAGCCGAGTTACAGACTCCATTCCTGCTCCACTTGGAGGGAGAACATGCCATACTAGCAAAATAACAAAATGCAGTACATCAACCTGTCTGCCTAAAGAACTCAACTTGTGCAAAATAAATTAACTTAAACCACCAATCTGGAGAGTAGAAACGCAAGTGAACCAAGGTGGCTGCGTTACCAATTCTATCTAGGTTTCACCATAGCATTAGTTTTCATTGATTTGGACACAGAGATAATGGCTAAGCCCCTGCCCTTGTGGAGCTTCAAATCTAGTCATATATACTGGAAGGGAGTAATAACTCCTTCCAGTTGACTTGATTCCGACTCATAGAGACCCTATAGGATGGACTAGAACTGCCCCATAAGGTTTCCAAGGAGCACCTGGTGGATGCAAACTGCCAAACTTCTGGTTAGCCACTGAGCTTTCAACCACTGTGTCACCAGAGCTCCCGAAAGGAGTAATAGGGCAGGCATATTCTGTTCTTGTTGCCAGAAAGTAAATATTTCTGATGGTTATCTCAACTGAGAGCATATCTCTGCTTAACATCATTCATAGTTTAAAGTAGCTATGGAGTATGATATTTGAAATAGATCACATCCCTTGTCAAGTGGATCACAATACTGTGTAAGTTATGTTTGCCTGCCTTTTTTCTACCAAGCTTGTTCATTCTTTTGGATAAGAACCTTATTTATCTTTGTTTCCATTGACATGTGCAAAACTGGGTACACAGTAAGCCTTCAATAAACATTTAATTGATTTCCATTAATACTTATGCAGGTACTATTTCTGCTGGCATAAGGAATGGCTGCTCTCTCCGGTTACATTTTACCATTCCAATGAGAATCATGCCACCACCTGCCTGTTAGTTTGTCATACTGTGGTGGCTGACATGTTGCTATGATGCTGGAAGCTGTGCCACCAGTATTTCAAATACCAGTAGGGTCACCTATGGTGGACAGGTTTCAGCGGAGCTTCCAGTCTAAGACAGACCAAGAAATGTCTGGTGATTTACTTCTGAAAATTAGCCAATGAAAAGTCTATGTATCACCACAGAATATTGTCCAATATAGTGGTGGAAGATAAGCCCCGTATGTTGGAAGACACTCAAAATCCATAGCAGCTGCAGCAATGGGCTCGAGCATACCACTGAGCATGAAGATGGCATAGGGCCAGGCAACATTTCGTTTGTTGTGTGCAGGATCTCAATGAGTCTAAGCTGACTTGACAACAATAACAACAATTAGAATCAGGTGCTATACTGATTGTGGAAGGGTTTGATCAACCCTAGAAGAAATCTCTTTATTAAGCCTGTTATTTTCAGTTTGAATTCAAATCTCCTTTCTTTTCACCCTGCTACCAACATCTCAATCACATTTCTAACTCATGGAAGTTGTTTCTGGGTATATCCTCCTACTCACATTGGAAGGAACAGCAGGGAAAGTTTAATGTTTGCCTTTATTTCAAGAAAAGGGACTGTGAGGGTACATTCGTCAATCACTCTCTAGAAAGTAATGAGAAGAGTAAAACCTTCGGGAAATCAATAATAAGGTGAGTGGGTATGCAGGAGACAGATGACAGAATCTTGAAAATCAGAGTAATTTCAATGACGGCTTCCTGGATACTGTATAAAACATCAAAATATTACTAGAAATTTTTTAAATATCAAATTCCAAGTAGAATACTGGGTAGAGTCTTCAGAAAATCTTTGGCACTGTCCTGACTATTTATTCCTATATTGACAGCAACTCTTCTGAAATGCATAATTAAAAATCAGTCATTGGGAATTATAAACTTCTTAAGGACAAACTCCTCAGAAAACATGTATTTTATAAAGTAAGAGTTCAATTTAGATCTTTATTTTGTGGCTCCATGAAGAGGGGTTATCTTCATATTACCATCAAATCCTTAAAAAAATTGTACATGTATGTAACCTTTTGGTATAATTGGAAGCATTTGAATGTTTTCATTAGCCTGGAAAATTATAAGTGGACTTTTTTTAGGCGATTAGCCATATTAAAAAAAAAAAGAGACTTGTATTTCCTTATGCGTATTAAAGCTTTTACTATTCTACATAACAAAGAAAAGCATAATAAAATAAAATTTGTAAATTCCAAAAATTTAATTGGCACTTGAAAAGCAAACAAAACTTCAGTGAGGTCCAAATAGAAATAAGATTATTTTGTAAATCTTTTTTAACTTTTGAAACCTCTTTCAAGTAGGAATAGGTAATCCTGTGAAGTTAATAGGTCTTTTTATAATTAAAGATAACTTAATACTAAAGGTACTCTGACTTTCAAATCAGGATACATTCTACCGGTGTACATGGCATCCCATAAGTATTAAAAACCAAGACCAGGCTTCTATAAACTGTTCTACCATAGTGTTATACTTACAGGATGTTCAAGGAATGAAATGAGCATTTAAAAGAGGAAGGACTATAATATGCAGAAAATGAAACACATCGAGAAACACCAGAGGGGATACTAATAATAACAATGCATTAAGATATCAGATATTTCAAGTTCCTGTGGCAAAAAAGACATGACTAATAGGGCCGCTATGAGTCAGAATCGACTCGACGGCGCTAGGTTGTTTAGGTAATAAAAAAAAAAAAAAAAAATTTTTTTTTTTATCCAAAATTAATTTCCCCTCAGAAAATGGAAGAAAGACAGACAGTATTCCCCAGATGCATATAGAAAAATCAACAAAATAAGTCCATAAAATGAGAGACAAAATCCCCTCAGGTGTTAACTTCTCAAGTAAAATGGGATTAACTCGAGAAGGCAATACCGTTACAAGGACAATAATGAAGTGAAAATGAGTCTTCACGCCATTCATAATTCTAACTTCTGCCCTCGAAGTTCATATGCCTTAAAATGGAAGTCTGAGTGTCTGCCCCTGCACAAAATCCCCCCATTTAGCCTCACACTTCAAGGCTATTTCATGGGAGGTGGCGAATTGAACCTTCAGTTGATCCTGAGAAGGAGTCAGTCTGATGTTTCCTGAGGCGGCATCCTGCCACCCACACTATAACTTCAGCTGAAATAACTTTAAGCATTCAAATGAACAAAAATTCAAATGTACAGAAAATACAGTTTGGGGACTACCGGATTACAGTCCTAATCTGACTACAAAATTTAGGGAGTTAGCATACAACCCAAAGCTGTCACAATATGGTGAATTTATGGGTTCACACATCCTTGGTAAAGAGCCTCACGGGGAAAATTTTAAGGGAAATTGATGTGAAAATAATCACCACAGCTGTAGTGCATTTTGGTCTTGGTTGCTTCTTACTACCATAACCACCGTTTTCAGTCTTAGAGAGAGCTGATGCAGTAATAGAGAAGTGGTCATCATAAGCAGCTGGTTCCCTCATTCCGAATTCAGGTCAGTTCCCAGTGTGAGGGCAGTGATTTTGATTGTTTATTTTTCCTTCTCTAGGCTACAATTTCTCTGTTTATAGTCCTCTGTTTTAAGCCAACATCACCAAAGTGGAAGCTTAGTGTTTAGATTCCTAAGACTGGCATTGCAACACAAACACATTCAAAGCAAATGTCATCATACCATGCCAAGAACGGGCACCCAGCTGCTTTGTTGGATAGACTTCCATTTCTGACACTTCCCTAAAATTATTTTACACCAAAGAGGTCAAAGTGTGGTCATGGCTTTCTGAGTGTCACCAATCATATACAAAGCAAATATCAAATTCCATTCTGGTTATGAATGGAAAGAGGTATTCATTTTCTTTAAAAAGATACCATGGTTTTCAAATGTCACATGTGATGGTTTATTAAGTACAGAAAACTCATAAAAGATCAAAGAAAAATGTAAATGGTAATTATTTCACCACCTGGTTATAAGTAAGCATTGCCAACATTTTAGAATATTTTCTAGGAATGTATTAGTGTGTTTGTGTGTATGTATATATGACTAATATTTTTATATAGCCTACATTTTTACTTAACACATAAAGATTAGCTATGTAATTAAAAATGCTTCACAATAATTTAAATAGTACCTAATTTTTTTTTTAATATTTTAAACAATGGTTGCATTATACTACTTTTCTGTTTTAAAATGTGGAACACTGTAGCAAAAACCTTTTTTTTTAATTGTACTTTACATGAAGATTTACTGAACAAACTAGTTTCTTCTTAAACAGTGAGTACACATATTGTTTTATGACATTGGTTAACCACCACAAGACATGTCAACACTCTCCCTTCTCAACCTTAGGTTCCCTATTACCGGCTTTTCTGTCCCCTCCTGCCTTCTAGTCCTTGCTACTGGACTAGTGTGCCCTTTTAGTCTCTCTTTTTTTTTTTTTTTTTATGGGCCTGTCCAATATTTGGCTGAGGGGGGAACCTCAGGAGTGACCTCATTACTGAGCTGAAAGGGAGTCTGGGGGCCATACTCTCACAGTTTCTCCAGTCTCTATCAGGCTAGCAAGTCTGGTCTTTCTTTTTGAGTTAGAATTTTGTTCTACATTTTTATCTAGCTCTGTCCAGGACCCTCTACTGTGATCCCTGTCAGAGCAGTCAGTGGTTGTAGCTGGGCACCATCTAGTACTGGACTCAATCTTGTGGAGGTTGTGGTAGATGTGGTCCATTAGTCCTTTGGACTAATCTTTCCCTTTTATCTTTAGTTTTCCTCATTCTTCCTTGTTCCCAAAGGGGTGGGACCAGCAGAGTATCCTAGATGGCTGCTCACAGGCTTTTAAGACCCCAGATGCTGCTCGCCACAGTAGAATGTAGAACATTTTCTTTATAAGCTATGTTATGCCATTTGAGTTAGATGTTCCCCAAGACTATGGTCCCCACAGCACTCAGCCCAGCAATTTGGTCCCTCAGGGAGTTGTAGCAAATACTTTTGATGGCTACCAAAATAGCCATTCCCAATGTCCTTCTCCCTTGCCTGTTTTTCATTACAGAAATCGAAAAAAAAACATTCACTCAATTTCCTTGGCTTCCAAATAGTTGGGGTGACCAAGCTCTGATCATAAGAGGAGACTACTGGGGGAACTACCACGAAGCTATTTGCTTTCCTGATAAAAGGAAAGAACAATTGCTTCTGCCTCCCCTTTCTCCTTCCTTCTTGAACGTGATATCTTGAGCCTTACAGCCATCTTGCAACTACAAAGTGACAAGAGTGAAGATAAAATATCAATGTGCTATGGATGGAAGTCGACTCTACAGCACTGGGTTTTTTTTTTTTTTTTTTTTTAATGGACGGAAGAACAGACAGATAACAAGAGCTGGTATCCTTGATCTTATCACTGAGCTGCGAGACTAACCCTGACACCATCTATCTCTTGGAATACTTGTTAAATAAACAATAAATGTCCTTGCCTATTAAGACAATGGTAGTCAGGTTTAATGTTAGAGCCAAAAGCAATCCTATGGGGTTAGACTTTATATTTTCTTCAGGTTTTTAATACATAACATATGATGTGTAAAAACTTTCATACATAGAACTGTATCCCTCATTTTCCCTATATATTCTTTAAAGTATAAAATGAAATAGACAAATATTAGAAACTTATTTCTTCTTTTGGTTTAATGCAGAGTAGTTTAATAAGAATGTCCTTCCTCAGAGAAGTTGGATTAACATAAATTATTAAGATTTGTACCCAAGAAACTACAGTAGATTTCACTCTACCTTTGAGAAGCTTTTGGCCTAGTATTTGAGTACCTTATACAGCTTCAAAATTTAGCAAATGTCCCATAGGAAAAACTAGCCATGCATTTTAGATCCCTTATGTTTCCAATATGTTACTTCAGTAATTGTTGAAAATTTTATTAGTTCTTCTTTCTCTCAGAAGAGACCTTCTGTCTAGGCCCAGTCTAATCCTCAGCCCACATCTATCTATCAAGAAAAATGCCTCCAGAGGAGAATAAATATTTGATAAGAATCAGAAACTCTCTCGAGAATTTTAATTCATGTAGCTGTTGTTACTTCTGCAGATTTCTGTTATCTCTAAAGATTTTATTTTCCTTGCAACTTACCTGGACTCTTCTAGTTTTCGCAATGGAACCATTGGCCTTCCATTACCTAACATATCATGATCAGAAGCAGAAATCAGCCTTTTATATTTCCCTTTCAGATAGGTTTCTTTCTGGCCATCTTTCATAGAAGCCAGGTATTTTTGCATCATAATTCTTCATCCATCAAGCACCTATTTACAGACCACTTACCAAGCAGTTGTTCACTTGACTGTTCATGATTTCTACAATGAATTATTCTCAGATGTAAGTGTTATCTTGGGGTCATCATCATAATGCCCTCTTGTTTTGTGTGACAATTTTTCTACAACAGCCTCTGTGTTGATATTTTTACTTTTGTTATTTCTGTTTAATAAGGAAAAACTAACCAGGACCAGGTTGGTTAGTAGGAAGAGAATATGAATTACCCTTGGTTCTGCTCATCTTTTGTTAGACTATTATAAAACTACCACTAACAGACTTAAGGAGCCCTGGTGGTATAGTGGTTAAGAACTTGGCTGCTCACCAAAAGGTTCGCAGTTCAAATTCACCAGCCACTCCTTGGAAAGCCTAGGGGGCAGTTCTACTCTGTCCTATAGGGTCACTATAAGTTGAAATCGACTGGATCGCAATGGGTTTTTTAACAGACTTAAACAGATATAGATAGACATGTATAGCACCTAGTCCACTTATATTGACCAGTATGAATTTATCTGGTACAACTTTGCTGGAAAAAGGCAAATTTTTGCCCTCACTACTTGATTACCTCTCAGAGGCAGAAATAATTGCTTTTCTGCATTACTTCCTTACATAGGCTTAGTATGTGAAAGACCACATCTTCAAGCATGTACTATACACATAGTTTTCACCCTCCACTCTCATCTACAGTGTATTAGATAAGAAATGCACATACCTCAGAAAATCTACATCACGCCATGCTCTATTTTCTTCCTGGTAATGTAGGCCCCAAAGGATGTACAAATGTATCGATGGTACAAAAGGGAGGGATGGTTCTGATTCCGCCCTAGCAACCAATGTTGTACAGTAGGTAAGTGATTGCCAATTATCTTGTTGACGTACAATCTGCGTCAAAAGCTAAAAGTAGATACCAGGGAGAACCAAGTTTGCTTCATGATAGATAGGTCTATTCTATTTCAAAATGGCCAAATGAGTCACAGTGTTAAATCCTTCTGTGGTTATTGTAATTTATTCTCAGCTCATGCAAATGGTACTCTTAAATTCATTTAATTTCAGAGATCATTTAATCAGTTAATCAAAATGTTAATTCAATTTAACCAAGTTTTTTTTTTTTAGTGCTACTTACTATAACAGAGATACCTAAAGTAGATGGCTTGAACAAACAGAAATTTATTCTATCACAGTTTAGGATGCTAGAAGTCCATATTCAGGGAGCCAGCTGCAGGGGAAGACTTTCTCTCTCTGTCAGCTCTGGGGAAATGTCCTTGCATCCTTTTAACATCTGTAGGCCTGCCCTTCCTTGGAGATCTCCATGTGTCTTGGTATCAATCTTCCAGTGGGTATAAGAGGTTCTCAGTACAGGGACTCCAGATCTAAAAGACACGCTCCACTCCCAGCTTTTCTTTCTTGGTGGTAATGAGGTCCTTCTCCTCTCTCCTTACTTCTCTGTTTTATATCTCAAAAGAGATTGACTCAAAATACATCCTAATCCTTTAGATTGTGTCCTGCCTCATTAACATAACTGTCTCTAATCCTGCCTTATTAACATCATAGAGGTTAGGGTTTACAACATGTATGATATTACATCAGATCACAAAGTGAGGACAATCACACAATACTGGGAATCACAGCCTAGCCAAGCTGACACATATTTTAGGGTGACACAATTAAATCCATAACACCAAGTAACTAAAATAATAATGACAATAATAATATAGTGACAATAGTGACCAAGGCCAGCATTAGTAGCACACCAGCCAAAGAAGAGAGTTCCAGTATCCCCTATCATTTTCTACCCTAATGATAGGCATTTATAGTTGTAGGTGAATATAGAGATATTATTTGGTCATGCTTTCAGGAGTAGCCTTTTGAGTAAGAAAAAGAATTAAAATTCCTGGCTTCACCATGTCATGTGCACTTTGCCTTTTTCTGGCAGGGGATGACATCTATTCAGAGGGTCTTCTTTGTATGTTCTGGAATTTTGATCACTTGCAACTCGTTAAGGCTGGTACAAAGTGACTGGTGACAATCTCCCATTTGGGAATAGTCTCTTTCCCCGGGAGTGCCTATAAAAGGTTCTAAATAGCGAGGAGTTTTGCCCCCCTGGGGACATTTGATTTTGTCTGGAAATATTTTACGTGTACAAAGCACAGGCCCGCCCGTTACAACAAAGAACTATCTAACCAAAATATCAACATGCTGAAGTTGAAAAACCCTGGTCTAGAATAACTAGGATAAAGATGAATAGAAAAAAAAAAAACCCAGCAGCAGGTGACACAGGCACTTACAGGCATACCTCAGAGATACGGCGGGTTTGGTTCCAGAACATTGCAATAAAGCTAATATCATAATAAAGAGAGTCACATGAATATTTGGTTTCCCAGTGCATGTAAAAGTTATGTTTACACTATACTGTAGTCTATTGTGTATGCCATAGCATTATATCTAAAAAAAAATAAATACTGTGCATATAACTTAATTAAAAAATACTTTATTGCTAAAAAATGCTAACCATCATTTGACCCTTCAGTGAGTCGTAATCTTTTTTCTGGTGGAGAATCTTGCCTTGATGTTAATAGCTGCCCACTGACCAGGGTAGTGGTTGCTGAAGGTTGGGGTGGCTGTGGCAATTTCTTAAAATAAGGCAACAATGAAGTCTACAGCATCGATTGACTCTTCCTTTCATGGAACTTTTCTCTGTAGCATGTAATGCTGTTTGACAGCATTTTACCCACAGTAGAACTTCTTTCAAAATTGGAGTCAAGCCTCTCAAATCCTGCTGATGCTTTATCAACTAAGTTTACATAATAACATAAATCTTTTGTTGTCATTTCAACAGTGCTCATAGCATCTTCACTAGGAGTAGATTCCATCTCAAAAAACCACATTCTTTGCACATGCATAATAAGCAACTCTTCATCCATTAAATTTTTGTAATGAGGTTGCATCAATTCAGTCACAGTTTCAGGCTCCACTTGCTATTTTTACCACATTTGCAGTTACTTCTTCCACTGAAGTCTTGAACTCCTCAAAGTCATCCATGAGGGTTAGAATCAACTTCTTCCAAATTCCTATTAATGTTGGTATTTTTGCCTCCTTCCATGAACCATGAATTTTCTTAATGGTCTCTCAAATGGTGAATTCCTTCCAGAAGGTTTTCAACTTACTTTGACCAGATCCATCAAAGAAATCACTATCTATGGCAACTATAGCCTTACAAAATGCATTTCTTAAATAATAAGACTTGAAAGTTGAAATTACTCCTTCATCCATAGCCTGCAGAATGAATGTTGTGTTAAGAGCCATGAAAACAACAGAGCTCTCGAGTGATCAGGTGCATTGTCGATGAGCACTAATATTTTAAAAGGAATCTCTGAGTACTAAGTCTCCACAGTAGGCTTAAAATATCCAGTAAACCATACTGTGATCAGATGTGATGTCATCCAGGCTTTGTAGTTCCATTTCTAGAGCACAGGCAAAGTAGATTTACCATAATTCTTGAGGTCCCTAGGATTTTTGGAATGGTAAATCACCATCAGCTTCAACTTAAAGTCACCAGCTGCATTAGCCCCTAACAAGAGAGTCAGCCTGTCCTTTGAAGTTTTGAAGCTGGGCATTGGTTTCTCCTCTCTAGCTATGAAAGTCCTAGATGCCATCTTCTTCCAGTAGAAGGCCGTTTCATCTACATTGAAAATCTGTTGTCTAGTGTAGCCCCCTTCATCCATTATCTAGCTAGATCTTCTGGATAACTTGCTGCAGCTTCTGCATCAGTACTTGGTGCTTCACCTTGCCCTTTCATGTTATAGAGATGGCTTCTTTCCCTAAACCTCATGAACCAACCTCTGCTGGCTTCAAACCTTTCTTCTGCAGCTTCCTCACCTCTCTTAACCTTCACAGAATTGAAGAAGAGTTAGGGCCTTGCTCTGGATTAGGCTTTGCCTTAAGGGAATGTAGTAGCTGGCTTAACCTTCTCTCCAGAACACTAAAACTTTCACTATATCAGCAGTAAGGCTGTTTCACTTTCTTATCAAGTGTTCACTGGAGTAGCATTTTAATTTCCTTCAAGAACTTTTCCTTTGCATTCACAATCTGGCTAACAGTTTGACACAAGAGTCCTAGCCTTCAGCCTATCTCGGCTTTCAACATGCCTTCCTCACTAAGCTTAATCATTTCTAACTTTTGATTTAAAGTGATAGACTTGTGACTCTTTCTTTCACTTGAACACTTAAAGGCTGTTGTAGGGTTATTAATCTGCCTAATTTCAAAATTGTTATGTCTCAGGGAATAGGGAATCCCAAGGAGAGGGAAAAAGATGAGGGAAATCCTGGTCATTGGAGCAGTCAGAAAACACGCAACATTTATTGATTAAGTTCACTATCTCATATGGTTGGAGCGTGATGCCCCAAAACAATTACAATACTAACATCAAAGATTACTGATCACAGACCACCATAGTAAATATAATAACAATGAAAAAGTTTGAAATATAATGAAAATTACCAAAACGTGACACAGAGACATGAAGTGAGCACACACTTTTGGAAAATGATGCTGATAGACTTGCTTGGCACAGAATTACCACAAACCTTCAATTTGTAAAAAATGCAGTATCTATGAAGCTGAATAAAGCAAAATACAATAAAATGAGGTATGCTTATACTATGTGCAAGTCAAATTGTTAAGTATTTTACATGTATTATTTCTCATTTTTATCATCACAGTAACTCTGTCATGTAGGCATTATTACCCTCATTTTGTGGGTGAATAACACAGTGTATGTGTGTGGGTATATGTGTGCAGATAAATAGATGGATAGGTAGGTAAATAGATGACAGATATCACTTAAACATTATAAAAACCCTATAAATATGTTTTAGTTATCACATTTTTTCAATATTAAGAAAATGTTATGACATCTGTAATGGGATACTATTTTGCCAAATAGCTCACAGAGCCAAGATATATATCCAAGTCTGTCCCATTTCAAATCCCTCACCCTTTCCACTCTACCACTCCAATTCTAATAACAGAACTGCACATAACATTCATTCATCTGAGCCATTTGGGCACTTACTCCACTGCCGCATTGCTCTGATGGGGACTTACCTGGATGGTATCAGATTGCATGTGCTCACACTTGAGTAGCACTGTACAGCCTGACAAGATATTTTTAATGCATTTCCTATTTCATGCTCACAATAAATTTTGAAGTAAATAAAATTTTGTTTACCATTTTTCAGGTGAGAAAGGTGAGGCTCCGCAGATTTAGGTGAGCTGAGACTTGAAACCAGGTCTTTCTGATTTTTTCCCATTATTACTTGACTAGAAGAGCCATTCTCTCCTTGCTGTTTCTCATGTTTACCGCAAGTGTTCTTCCGGTGGTCACCAAACTTTTTAACATGGCGGCACGCATAGAAGGTGATATTTTCTCTGTCACTTTGAGCAAAGAGAGGTGTTATTTCCTCAATATCCTGGGACTTTAGCTGTCACACACCCTGCAGGCTCACAAGAGTTGAGGGGATCAATACTCTGGCAAACCTGTAACTCACACAACTTGTGTTATAGACATCACTTGAGAAGATCTATTTAAGCTCACACGTAGATTTTATGAGGTTTCTCATTTTACTTCACTGCTCAAATATTTGTTTTCCTATGAGTGTGATTAGCATTCCTGCTTACATTGTCCCTAGTTTCCTAATGTGGGAGGCAAAACTACTAATATTATGTCAATAAGAGGATGAGTTTATGATCAAACACAAAATGGTTACTGCCCTTGTCAGATGTCCCATCTATATGAACATAATGGCTTCATGTTTCCTGATAGCTTAAACGTTATTGAGATTAATTCAAAATATTATTGGGAATAGATGAAAAAACAGTTGCCTCTTAAGAGAACACAAATAGAAAGGATCTTTCACTCAGTATGTTTTCTCTCTTCATCAACAAAAACCAGTAAGAAAAAGTGAATTATGATATAATCTTGTTCTTTTCTAAGGCACCATTAATCCCTATCTTTAAGTGCTATTATAATTCACTTTACCTAACAAAAACAACATCCGTAATGATATTTTAGCTCACATTTAGTATAGTGTGTCAGGAAGTAGAAATATGAATCGCAGACATAATAACATGTCGGTATGAGTGAATTTCCTTCTGTGCCTGTGACACTTGTGAGCCCATTTTCTCCCTCATTGGATTCTGATCTCTTCAAATAACACTTCCCAACCCCCATCACACTGTTATAAATAAGTTTTAAACCTTTTTGAATTAAATAATTTCACAGTTTCCTCTTGGATAATCTTTTTTCTCTAGCTAATCTAGAGTTTCTGTGAAATGTGAACAAATCCAGTAATCACATGCATTCTATTTCTTACTTGAGTGTAATAATTGTTAGCATTTTCTGGCAGTATTTTCTATTACCATGTATAAGATCAAATGAATTCACTTCCCCAGAGATGGTGAAAATATTAACCATTTGTAAGAAAAGAATATATTAAATAATGTAGTCTATTTGATGAGTTTTAGTAAAATGTAATTATGACTGGAAGAGATTGTAGAATTTTCAAATATGGTACCCTGGCTTCTCATATTAGAAGATATTTAGTAGCTTTTTTATATGGCAGAAGATTTCTAGCTGATATGGTAACAATATTTACTCAATAATTTAGTATACTATTGATGAGAAGGTATATTCTTATGGAATTCCAGAAAATAAAATGCCACATCACCTGTGAAAGAATTGTACAAAACCTAGCCTACACAATTCAAATACTATAAGCTCATGCACCTACTCTTTCAAAACGAATACAGATAATTTGTATCCTGTACTTTTTGTTTTTTACATAGGAATTAGACTGGGTAAAAAAATCTTTCTGATTGTTCTTTCTGTTGATAACCAAAAGCTAAACTCTAACCCAAAGTAAACTTTGTTTACTCTAGAAAAAATGATTGTAACTGTAACTGCTACTTAGATTTAAACCCAGGGCCTTAGACAGGCATATAAAAACATAATTTCCTTTTCCTTGCTTCTTCTAAGTAGAGAATTGTGTTTATGAATTGAGATAAAATAAATCAAAAATAATTTATGGATGCTGACTCCTAATTTATCAATTAAAAGAAAAGTTTTCTAATATAAATCTGATTAGGTCTCTTTTTTTTCTGCTTAAAAAGTCCTCAGTGATTCCTCCACTGACTTCAGGATAAATACTAAATGCCTTGTTAGCCACCCAAGGCCCTTCACAATCAGACTGTAAGCTTGTTTTCCAACCTTATCTCACCCCTTCTCATTATGGCTTCTGATCTATGTTTGGACTATCTGGTCCTCCTTGAACCTACATGACATAACTATTATTATTTCAGGCCTTTGCCTTGAAGTGCCTTTCCCAGCTTGTATGAGCGTAATCAGCATTCCTGCTTACCTTGTCCCTAGGTTCCTAATTTCCCTCTTGCTTTTCTTGTTCTACCTGTGCACACCTTTTCCTTGGTTAGATAATGAAAAACTTCTACAAGACAGGAATCTTTGACCCTCCTCTGAGAAATATATGAGATCTTAGAATGTGTATTTTGTACGATAACCTTACATTTGTTTCATCCTAACTTATTTTCCCTTATACTCTCATTTCCCTATTTAGTTTTTTGCTGTTGTATTATGTGAATAAATTGTTCGAATAATTGTAACTATTTTAATTTAAAAACTGGGATCAGAATTCATCTTCTCAAGAAAATTGCCTTTATTAGGAAGCACATTTTTAAGCCTCGAGGGGATAGGTAAACCCCTGTGGGCATGTGCTGGCTGACTTCAAGATGACAAAAGAGATCATCAAATGGCTCTGCATTAAAAATGAACAGGAATTTTGTGATAGGAAAGGGAGAGGAAAGAAGAGAGAAGGGAGGGAAGAAAGTATAGTAGATAAAAGATTTCAACTTGGATTTTGGATTTTGCAGAGGGACTAAGGGACAGAATTAAGATCAGTATTAAGCTAATTTTGTTAATATAATGCATACCCTTCTGTCTTTTCAAACATCGAGTAAATATTCTGCAATGATGAACAGAGCTCCATTTCTGGGATGTCTAGGTCCAAAGCAGGGACTCTGGGAATGGTGGTGTAAGAGAATCCCTGAACTGATGTAATGGTAGAGTGAGAGCTTAGAGTCTGGGGTAACTATGAGAACATAGCATCCCCTGGAACTTGCCAGAATAGTGTTGTAGGCACTGACCACAATCTATGGACAGCAAGCTAAGTCAATTTAAGCTATACTTTCAGGACAGTGTGACTCCACCTGATAGCTAGTATAGAAGAAAATCAATCATAACTGCATTAACATAAGCCTTTGTTTGTAAATACCTGGTAAGAGAAGACTCCAACACAGGGAGTCTAATTGGGGAAATATGGCAGGGAGGAGGGAAGGAAAGGATAATTTTTATAGGACTTTAGCAGTTTACTTACATTTCAGATAATTTCAGGAATAGTTGGGCAAAGATGTTTCTTCAAAGAGGGAGGAATTATTCTTATAGTTTAGCAATCACTGTGCAATTTGGATTTTATTAAGGGGAATAGGGACTAATATTATGTGCAAAAGAGGGTAAAGAAGAACATCTATGGGGTGGGGGAAAGGACAGGTGAGGACCACAGTGAAAAATTCTAATTCTATCAATGTTTATTACATTGAGTTACAGAAATTAATAAACATCATAATTATTTATTAATGTGCATTCCCCCTTCCATAAAGAGACTGACATCAAAGGGATTGAATAATTCATCTTTTCATCCTCAATATCTAGAATATCTAATAGATATTGAAATGAATAACTGACAAATTTTGCTAAGCTCTAGGTCTCCATTACAAATTAATTTTAGAACAGGCCCAACTATTGTGCAATGCATGGTTTAAAAAAAAAAAAAGGTCTACTTAGAGTTGCAGACAAACCCATGTGGCTTTAATGACCTTATATCACAAGGTCATTTTTGGGGAAAAGTAATTATGCACATTAGAATTTATAATCATCCTAAGCCCGTCTGTGCCATTTGACTTTCCTTCTATGGTAGTTTCTGTGTTTCATAGGTTGGTTAGTTTTGATTTCTAATCTATTCTCAGGATAACTTCTCTGTTTACTATTCTTACACCTTTTCTTTATCAAATATCCCTTCACTGTGCACATCTTCTGAAGTTTTCCAATAATAGGTCATCGTGACGATTTCTCCCTAAAGGACAAATATGGTGGAAGGAAGAACAAAGACAGTGAAAGAGATTAAGGAATATGATTAAAGAAATAATAACTTTAACTAGAGTTATCTTGGCTAACTTTCTATTAGCATAATTATTCATATTGTAGATCCTCTGGGGAGAAAATACAGCTTTCTATATGCTTACCATAGCATCAATATGGTATTGTGATAAATCCTACTAGACCTCCCTTGTTTTGTTTTTGTTAGTTGTGGTTCTGTATTGAAAATTTAGTCTCAAGTTTGTGTCCTCAGTTTTACAATTCTGAAACATCGAGTTGGTGAACAAGTTAACAACTCCCTTTGTTCATCAAAAAAAGAAAAAAATCAAGCATATGGGGGAAGGGATGTATAGTGACATTTCTCAGAGAGAAAATAACTATCCATGGAATCCTAGAGCTAGAGAAAACCAGGAAGTTAGATAGTCTAAACTTCACACTTGGAGATTGGGAAAAGAATAATAGAATGATAATTCGAAACTGGAAGGATGACATTTTTCAAATGGAAGAATGTTTCTGAAATTCAAAAAGCTCTGGGAAGTTGAAGACTAATAAGGGCCAATAAGGCAAAACATTATAAAAAAAAAAAAAAACCTTTGGATTTTGAGATCATGTTAAGCTTAAAGGTAGAGTTATAAATGTGAAAAATTTTTATGCACTAGACAATTTTTTTTTTTTTTTAGACAAATTGTGAAGCCTTGAAGTACCTGCCAATTCCACAGATGGTTTCTTGCTTAGATGTCACCACGTGCCCTACCATCCTAATCCCAGCATCGATAGGGCCAGGAATCTGTGTCTAGGTCAAAGGCATCCTTACATAAACTGTCCAGCAAACTACTGGAGCACTGGGCTTGAAGGGTCTGCTCAATAGAGACCAAATGACTGATCAAATTGATCTTCTGTTGAAGCATTTGAATGTGAGACACAGCAGAAATACACACAAACAAATGTATGAAAAGTATATGACAAGCAACAGTAACAAAGCAGTAAGCAGAGGCCAAAATTAAGCAGAAGCTACAAAATGGTATTGTTAGTTGTCAACTCAGTTCTGATTCATAGTGACCTTATGTGTCACAGAACAAAACATTGTCCAGGCCTGCACCATCTTCATGATTGCTGGTGCATTAGAGTCCATTGTTGCGGTTATGGTGTCAATCCATCTCATTGAGGGTTTTCCTCTTTTTCACTGGCCCTCTGCATTATCAACAGGATGTCTTTTTCTAGCTATCAGTCCTTCCTGAAGCTAGAGAAATGAGGAGAGGACAGGAGAAAAGGACAGGTGAGGGGAAGAGGAGAATTGAAAAGAGGAACGGAGATGAGAGGGAGAAGGGGAAGTTAATAGTGGTGGCAGCAGGAGAGAAGCAGAATCATGATAAAAGCAGAGAGAGAGAAGCTGAAGCACTGAATGGCAAACCAGTAGAGCAGCTATTGGTGTGTTAGACTTGCTACTGTGTCAAGGATACAGTTTCCACTTTCCATGAGGCCATCCAATAGATGGCTGGAACCATCTCTTACTCTTCTGTACTTAATTTTCCTTTCTTACTATTCTGAGGCACCTGAGTGAAAACCTGGAAGTCACTAACTCGTTGTTGTTAGATGTTGTGGAGTTGATTCTGACTCATAGCGACCCTATGTACGACAGAAGGAAACACTGGCTGGTCCTGCACCATCCTTACAATCATTGTTATGCTTCAGCCCATTGTTGTAGCCACTATGTCAATCCATCTCATTGAGGGTCTTCCTCTTTTTCACCAACACTCTGCTACCAAGCATGATGTCCTTCTCCAAGGACTGATCTAACTAGCTAGTCACTAACTAGCACACTACATATTCAGAACTGCATGGGATTGTCTCAATCTTAAATATCTGACTCCATTGTCTCCTCTACTACACTTTTGTTTAGCAGATTATGTGAATGTGCTTTTGGTTTTAAAAGATAGCCTTCTAACAAGAGGATGTGAGTAATAATTGTTATAGAAAGCAAAAAGTTAAAGAAATTATTAGGAAAAAACCTACAAAAGAATAAAAGAAATCTCTGTCTCATTTATAATTGCTTTGGATGTCTTTGGTTTTTTGTTTTATCCCTTTACATAATAAAATTTCTAATAAAAAAAATTGGGGCCTCATTAAGTCTTGGAATTTAAGTGTATTGTTTTCCGATTCTTAATACAGATTACCTCATGGCATTGAATATTCTCAATATCATGGTCCACCAGAGAGTCAAAAGCCTGGTATATCCCTTATTAATCCCACCTCCAGCATCCCCATTAAACCCGTTGTTGTCAAGTTGATTCCGACTCATAGCAACCCTATAGAACAGAGTAGAGCTGCCCCATAGAGTTTCCAAGGAGTGCCTGGTGGATTCAAACTGCCTACCTTTTGGTTAGCAGCCATAGCACTTAACCACTATGCTACCAGGGTTTCCCCCCAGCATACAAAACAGCGTTAAAAACTTCATTAATCCCAAGGAGGAGAAATCAGCATTTCCTTCCCTGCATCCTCCAGTGTAATACTAATCACCCTGCTACAGTTGTGTCTAGCTCCTCCACCAATTCCTTCACCAGACCGAGAGGTCTCAGAAGACCAGAAATGGACTCTATTCATATTTCTATCATTAGCATCCAGAATCTTTCCTGGTACTTATTATATGTTTACTAACTCAATGAATGAACTTAATTTTTTCTCACACAAATGCAGGTTGCTAAATTAGGCCAGTTGGAGAAGTGAGTTTATCTGTGTGTACCTCCAGATGATTGGTAGTGACTCTCTAGAAAGCTATATTGAGAAAGACTCTGAATATAAATTTAAAAAATAATATACATACACTCCTTGGAAAAACTAGTACAATCAATGAGCAATGTTTGTTATGAGTTAGAAGGATAATATCAGCATGAGTGATGCATATCCACCATATTGAAACCAGATGATAATAAATTATAATCTATTTAAATCACATTATATAGGTAGTTTTACAAGTACCCTTATGTAATTTAGACATTTTATTTTCACAGTAACCTTATTTTCTGCTTTACAGATGAGTCAAAAGTTGGAGAATTTAAGCCATTTGCTAAAGCTGACAGCTTATATGGTTAATAACTGGCTAACTTGGGACTTAAATCCAAGTCTTCTAAAAGCAACAACAAAACTTCTTGGCTGTCTCCACCCTACCACCATTGTCTCTCTTTCCTAATACCTATAATTACATTCAGCTCATGAGCAAGCATTCCCAAGCAATATATGGATGGCTACAGTTTAAGCACAATATTAGCAGGGAAACAGGCCACCTAGAAAGTGCAAACTGAACAATTTTACTGAAATGTATCTGTGTGTAAACCCTCACTGTATTAACAATTACCGATTATAGCTTCTAATACAATTCTGTCATGCAAGAGTTAGTTTAATAGAAATGCCCAGATAGTGACTAAACGTTGATGGTGACATGAAGGCAAAGTCCTCTCCTATTAATTTTGTATTGCCTGGAATACTGGAACTTTGTTCAAGTTAGCATAAACAAGCAAATTCCTTTAATAACTATGATCCAAATATAATGTAGTTCAAAAATATACAAAGTAGAAAAAAAAAAGACACGAAGTATAAACTTAAAAGACTGGAAGATCCTATTAGCCTTTGCAAAAGTGCATTTGATATTATTTTGTTTTCCTATTCTCTTTATTCCTAGTTCTCCTCCCAGTCCACCTTTTCAGGGATTTAGAAATTAATAATTAACACGGGGCTGTTGCAAATTTACGCAATTCTCTGCAAATTCCGCTAAGGCCTTGATCCATTTGGAGATCTATAGCAACTGGCCCTGAATTGTGGTGATAAGGGATAAGGGAGTTAAAAGTGCAGAGTAGGGGATAATCGTCAGGATGGCTATATATGGATGTGGAAAGACATATCATTGTCCTAGCTAAAATCCTGGTACCCCCACTTACTACCTTTGTGACTATAGACAAGCAGATTGCCCAAAGGCCTCTCTAGCCTCGGTTCTTTCATCAAACAATTGGAATAATAAGATGGACCTGTTTTGAGTATCAAATGGGTTAATCAAACCAAAACCTGTTGCCCTCGTGTTGATTCCGGCTCATAACAACCCTATAGGACAGAGTAGAACTGCCCCACAGGGTTTCCAAGGAGTGGCTTGTGGATTCGAAGTGCTGTCTTTTTGGTTAGCAGCCACGCTCTTAACCTCTGCACCACCAGGAATCTTAATCTATGTAAAATGCTTAGGAAATTAGCAGGCACGTGCCAGGAACTAGAAAATTATAAGCCACTAGTAGTAATAGTATTGTGGTAATCATAATTGTTGTCTCAGCAGCAATAATAGAAGTAGTAGCAGTAGTAGTTGTAGACAGCACTACAGTGGAAAGGGCATAAACTCTAGAATCTGAAGACAGGGGTTTGAATCCAGTTCCACCACTTTTAAACAAATTGTTTACCTTACTGTTTCTTAGTGTCTTCATCTATAAAGTGGATCTAATAATGCTTACTTCAAAGGTCTACTGTGAAGACTGAGGTCCTACACATTCAGAAAAAAAATCTGTCAACTAAAAAATATTATGTAAGTATTGGTTTATTGGTCACCTATTCCTACCTATAATCAACAGAGCCAGCCTGTGAGTTGAGGTTGACAAAGGAGTCTTCCTGACCAACATCTCTCTCTCATAGGCCTGTTATTTTTTTGCTGTTAGAGATTATTTTTGTAGTTTAAGCAAATGGTCCTGAATTAAGAACATATGAAGCTTGACATCAATTACATCACAGTGTAGGCCTAGATCTGTAACAGATTTATCCCACTCTGACAACTAGGTAAGAATGGACTTGGATGAGCATTCAGAGAAGGACAGGGTCAAAAGAGAGAGCTGGAGCATGAGCTGTTATTTGGGAAGGGCAGAAGTAATTGATTGTGTGAGCAGAGAGCATTAGACCTCAGAGAAAGACAATGGTAGGATCAAACACCAATGACAGACTTCACACACATCTAGCACAGTTTAACTAAGTTAAAGGTAACGAACTCATAAAGGTTTTTAGCTTCTTTATTTTTCTTAAAAACTATGAAGTATAAATACATTATCACGAAAATATTTTGCTCAGTTTAAGTTTGATGTGAAATCCATTTTTTTAAAAGTGCTGATTTCTTCTTTTAAGTTACTTATGCTACTTTTCAACTCACTAATTCATTCCAGTTAGCTGTAGACATAGATACCAATTACCATATTTTTAACTACTGAGAGGAAAAAAGTCTCCTTCATCCAAAAATATTTGGTGTTTTTTCCAAAAAATTCTGTGACGAACACTGTGCAATTCTAATGTCTCATAGTCTCTGACACTAGTTTTATTAAAATTAAAAACTACATTGTGGCTATCAGAAACCTTTTCATAATAATGCTGCGTCCCTGAGCGAGCAGAGAACCATGGGAAAAGCCATCTTTCAGTAGGCTGTGATAAAATGGGCTATGTCTTCTTTCACAGGCACACAGTAATTACTGGCTCTTTTATATGGAAACAAGGAATCTCAGAGCAGTTGCAAAACTTCTGAAATGTCACTAAGTACATTTCCCTGCACCTGCACAAACCACAGAAATTACTTCGGTGTCCCCAATCTCAGTTCAAACATTGGTGACCACTGTCTTAATGTACCTCTTTTGTTTTGAAGCCACTAGCTCTTTCTTTGCACATATCTAGATTTTCCTGAGAAGAACAACTTTAGTTTAGATCTAACATTTTGAGATATACTGTGGTAATGCTACTTCACACAGACTATAAATTATCCCATGATTCTACATCGTGTTCTATTGCATTCTTAATTAATGCACGAATTTAATGTGCACCTTTTCATTTGTTCTTCTGTGCCTAGTCACAGCAAAACCACAGAGAGTCTCTGGAGAGATTAAGAATTAACATTTTAAATAGAAGCCAGATTGAGGAATGAGATTTAAAGGCAAAGCCAGTGAAGAAAAGAAATAACAGATTTAATCAAACCCTAGCCCATAAAAATATTTCCTACATGGTTATGAGTGTTTTTGATGGGTGTTTAACTTTCTCTGTTTTGTACTCAGCACAATGTCCTGCTCAAATGGGCATTTCACTTACAGCTATTGATGCTGACACACACACAACTTTTAATAACACCAGAGCAAGGAAACAGAAGTGCCAAGTTTTATAAAAGCTTTTTCAGCACGTGCTCTCCCAAATTCCCCAGTTAATTAGAACAGCAGAAAATTATACCTTCCCATTTATGTTCTGGGCTTAAATGCTATTTTCTAGTTTTGGAATCACCCATCCGTGGATGATTTTTATTAGGACACTTGGTGCTGGCAAATAGACCTGGGTGGTAGTGCTCCTCTTCAAAAGTTCCTATTTGCAAGTGTCCATTTCCATATACTGCTGAAAAGTCTCCAGAAAGAAAGGAAATGAAGACTCTGTTATGGATTGAATTGTGTCCCCCAAAAGATATGTCAAAGTCCTAACTCCCAGTACCCGTGAATGTGAATTTGTTTGGAAATAGTGTCTTTGAAGACATTATCAGTTAAGTTAACCTAAGGTCATATCAGAGCAGAGTGGGTCCGACTTTCATCTAAGTGATATCCTTATAAGAGAAGACGAGACGGAGACAAACAGAGGGAAAATGAGCATATGAAGACGGTTATGCAGAAGCTGCAAACCAAGGAATGCCTGGAGTTACCTAAAGCCAGAAGAAACAAGAAAACACTTCAGAAAGAACATGGCCCTGCCAAAGCCCCAAATTCAGACTATTTCCCTCTAGGCGGTGAGACAATAAATGTTGTCTGTTGTTTTAAGTCACCCAGTTTGGTACTTTGTTACAGCAGCCCACGGAAACTAATACAAACCTTCTCTGAAGATTAAGAATATGAAAATGTTTCTGATGAACCAGAATGAGTCCACTGAAACCAAACTTCAAAATTATCAGTGCTCTCGGGAGGGAATTTGCTACAGAGGAATGATAAACCACAATGATGATCAGCCTGCAACACCAAGGTCAAGGTATGCTCGGATGAGAAGATTAGGCTCCAAAAGGGCTTGCGCTGACAGTGGAATCCATGCTGACCCTGTCTCCTTGGCACTGTCTGCATGTATTGGGATAACACCAAAGGGCAGAACACTCAAAGAAACTAAAGAGCGCTATTGTCCTAAAGGTTGCTATGGGACACCTCTTGACTATAAGAGGAATCATTTTTTCTCTCTCACCTCAAAAAACCTACACATATGGCTAGCAGCAACATCTGTAGACTCGCTTTTCCTGATAGCTTCAGAGCCCTGGGCACCATGACACCTCAGGCAAGTTAGGGCCATTTAATTGCAGCAGCCCTGCTTCTGGTCAACTCAGTTTGGCGACTAGGATCTCAAGTGAACCACTGAGTTCTAGTGCCTCCTATAGGTGAGCAGGTTCCCAGATGGATGAGTATACTTGGGGTTTGGAGAAAATACCTGAGAGGGTAAACTGAGTCACATAATGGATTTCCTGTCGGTTAATGGGTGAGGGATTAGAGCATTGATACCTGGAAAAATGTAAACACAGCTATAATCCTTTGTTAGGGCTGTCATAACAATATTCAGTCCATAACAGTCATCATATTTAATCTTGAGTTGTCCAACTCGCGTACCTAATCCTTTCCTCTACGTAATTCAGCCTGGAATAACTAGGGTTTATTTGGGGTAAAAACAAACAAGCAAAAACTAACAACAATACACACTTTTACTAAGAACCATAATTAACTAAAATGTCAGTTTAAAGAAAAAAGGAAACCTGTTGCTATCGAGTTGATTCTGACTCATAGCAATTCTATCATTTAGTGGTGAATATATAAAGCTAAAAGTGCCATCTTTTCCCTTGCACTGGTTTTCCTGCAAAGTGCCTACAAGCTAGCTTAACATGGCTTACTATGTGTATCAATCAGTTTGGTTTCTCCAGAGAAATAGAACAAATAAATAACTGGTAGGCAGGCTCCACTCCATCAAGTCGTCTAGGATCCTAGGCTAGCAAGGTAACTCTATTATTCCCTGGGCATTGTCATCTTTGTACATGATAGAAATGAGTGTCTACCTAGGTCAACCAGGGCAAAAGAGGAGAGTGTGAAAAAACCCAGTCCAGAGAAGACACATTTCACTTTCACTAAAGAAGTAGAGAAAAGACTTAGGCGGGTGTCTAGCAGGACTGGATTAATAGCAGAGCTGCTCATAAACAAAGTTGCATCATTTTAGGGGTGAAGGGGTTGAGAGGTATGGTTAATGAAGAGATGGATGGATGAGAGCCATTTATTAATGGTTTTATAAATATGATATGATCCATTTGATCTAGATAGTGCAATGATTCTTAACTAACAATTTTTATTATATTTTATGTATATTATACTTATTTCCCTGAGTTAAAGAACCACTTACGTTGTTTTTGAGAAAAAGGCGCTAATCTGAATAGACTCCAACTGCAGAGGTTAAAGTACTAAGAATAAGAGAGAGCAGATAAGCAGCAACATCACCGAACGACATCTAAACAAGGACTTCTCTGGGCATTCGGTAGGCTATCAACAATTTACCTCCATTTTGTCCCTTTCCCCCAATTTTTTCTGCATTGATTTTTTTTTACCTTTTTATATAGTGAACAAGGAAATAAAAGCATATCCTACAGGGTAATACATTACTGAGAATTACAATAAGCCAAAAACCAGTAATAAAATTTGCTGTATACTGGCCTAAGGACAAACTAACTGACGCCTTCTATTTAAGGAGAGAGAAATTTTTCAAAGACCTCCAGCCTTTATCTCCACAACCTCCTCTGTCCTCCACAATGCAAAGCAGTTCGAGAGGTTATGAGGATAAGTATTTAGTGTTATAAATGTACTTAAAGGCCAGACTCCCAACCACTTTTTCGTCTCCTACCATTCACTTTCACCATTTCCTCACTAATAAGATATTGGAATTGTAGAAGGGGGGCCTTTATAACAACCATTTGAGGACTTCCTGTCCTGAGACAGCAATATAACATTAATTTTATGGCAGTCCATCAACAAGAAGAGCTCAAAGGTCATTTGGAAGTCATTAAGTCCATTCCCACTCTTTTGGTTTCCCATCACATTGATGTCAGCAAGATCCAAATAAAGAGAGAGTGGAATAGTCTCCAAGATAAAAGAATTCTACAGCTCTGCTGAGCTCTGAGCAGGGGCAGCATCTGCAGAATGTTGGGTAGAAACGGGATCACACAGCCTTAAAAGAAGCTTTTATCACACTATGTTCTAGGGATAAGCTCATTTCTCTGACAAAAAAAAAAATTACTTCATCCCTGTAAAAATAAATGCCTTCTAGAACTGTTTGTATCTGTATATCAGTATTTTTATGTGACTCAGAAGAACATAGTAAGAAAACAGGATAGCAAAAGAAAGGAGGCACTCTTGTATCCCAGTTAAACATAAAGGCTTTGCAGCCAAGCCAATAGATACGAATCTACTGCTTGATAGCTTTAAATCCAGCCAAGTTATTTAAACCATCTAGGGCTCAGTTTCCCCATCTGTAAAATGGCTATTGTGTTGATTTCATGACTTGGTTCTGAGGGTAAAATGAGAGCATATATGTAAAGCACTTAGCATAGTGCCTGCACATGGTAAACCATCAACAGGTGTATGACAGTTACTATTGTTTTCCCTCTTATTCACCATGGGTTTAAAAATAATTGTGGAACATTTTTACAAATTATGGCAAAATATTGTTGTGGTCTCCTCCTAGGTCTGCAGTCTACAGCATCTTTCATTAGTGGTTAAATTGGTTGTAAATATGTATATTTCCACAGCATTTCAAGATTACGTTTTCCTGTATGTTTCAGTGGTGACTGATGGTCAAAATGTCTGAGACTCACTATGCTCAGGAAACTGTTAATGAAGCTTATAAAGCTTATGGAAAGTGCCATTTAACAAAATATATTAGCCCATTCCAAATGTCATCTCCAGCTCTATTGTATTTCAAGTTAAACGCCACGCAAAAACAGCTCTTTTTGGCTCCATTACTTGCTTATTTTCAAGGGCATGAGGAAAATGTCACCAGTTTACGAAGTTAAAACTAGGGTCTCTATAGTACCTCTCTGACAAAATGGTGGAAAACAAGCCAAGCACAGAGTTGCTGCTGGCAACAATTCATCATTTATTAAGAAAAACTGATGTTTTGTGACTTGCAAATCTTTAGAAATAGAATCTTTTCATTTCACTATTTTGTGGCACCTTTTTTGTATCCATCAGCTTTATACTTTCTTCCACACTCAGTGGGGGAGATTTCTGTCTCCTGAAATGTCACCCTTCATAAATAAGTGTAGTGCAAGCCTTCCATCACTGTAATAGTTAAACGATGGCAAAGCTGAGTAATTGAAACAGAACGAGAAGTCACCTTGACAGTCCTGTAACTGGGAAAAGCAGCTTAAGGCACCAAAGCTTTTATTGGGAATGAGTTGGGTGAGTTTATATCTATGCACCAAACAATATATTTAAATAATATTCTGGCTTTGAGACAAATCAAGGGAATTCTTCTTAGAGTTATTAATGCTGTCAATTACAAGAAAAATATACCTACTTGGGAAAATAAAGAAAAAAATTAAACCATACTTTCTCTAGGCATTATGCAGTTTGTTGAAGTCACTTTGCAGTCTTTTGCTAAAATAAAACAAACAAAAAAAAAATTGAAGTGCTTGCTTGTTATTGACCCTATGTACAAATTCTAGGATTTCTTAAGAGTTTCAGTTTTGTTGCTCTTGTTGTTATTGTTTAATATCCCATAAATCAAAAACCAAAAAAATCAAACACATTGCTGTCGAGTTGATTCGAACTCATAGTGACCCTATACAACAGAGTGGAACTCCCTCATAGGGTTTCCAAGGAGCACCTGGTGGATCCGAACTGCCAACCTTTTGGTTGGCAGCTGTAGCTCTTAACCACTATGCCACGAGGGTTTTCCCCACAAATAAGCATTAGAAAACCTGTTAAACAGTCAGGTAGATTTATAGTTTGCTCTCCAAAGTAGATACTAGATGAAAAAGATAAAGACTATAAGAAACTTAGAAAAATAAACATTTCCACTTTAATATACAGATCATTAAAGTGTTTTTTGTAAATTAAACATAATTATATCAAACTGCCATTCAACATTGTTAATGCAGACCCATCTTTGAACATTGTCATTACTTTTTTTTATATCTATTCTAGGAAATAGAGGTACTTAACATATTAAAAGCTATTTTTTTTAAAAAAAACTTTTTTTAGTTACAAATATTTAGAATATTTTGTATCTTTTAGTTTGGGCAAAGACCCCATTTTAATGATCTGAACATAAATTAAACTGCCAGCTCAATATTGTTGACATTTAAAATCTGTGTAGGGAATATACCATGACCCCACAGTGAAGATTAGAGAGCTTTTTATAAAAACTTAGAACTCTCAGCCTTAATGTTTATTGCCTATCAAACAGATTTTCCCTAAATTTAATAACATGTAATGTTCCCCTGCTTTGATGCATTCACATTTCCCATCATGCTTTCAATGGCGTGGTGATTATTACGGCAAAATTAAATTAAACCGGTGCAGGCCTCAAAGTCTAAGTTCAAGAGCCGTTCAGATGCCACATGGCATTTTTCTGAAGGTGATAGAAATGTAGGGAAGGATGCTGAGGTGAATTTATCAGGAATATGCCCTCCGGCGTCTGGCTATGCAAGCTGAGTTGCTTCATGGGACTGCTAGAGTATAACTTGTTCTAGTGGAAGCAACTAGAGACCCCTTTAGTAAATCCAGGCCCCAGGTCAACTGGGGGTGCATAAAATCCCACACACTGGCTCTAGATACAAGCCAAGGCAACTTTGTCACAGGTGACCCAGAAGTGACCGCTTACATCTGATTGGACTTTCCAGTAACACCTAATCTTTCAACTAGGAACCTCCAACGAATTTCCTCCCAATATGGAGGATAGTGCCAATGTATAGGATGTTTACTTTTTCACTCCAATTATACAAATGTGTACACACACTCACACAGTCAAAGGATCTCATCTCTTGAGTTACAGGATTTTTTTTTACTCACTTCAATTCACTATTATTTTTCTTTCGTCTAAAGCACCATGAATACAAAAATTAATACCATAAGGTCCTGGCTCCAGCACTGAAAAATGTACCACCATCTGCTAAAACACCAAGAGATGACATTTTTTAAATTGTTTATGTTCTACATACTTTATATATAGGCTTTCTAAATTTTGAATATTTATCAGTATATATCACTGGTGACTTTATTTACTAAAACTGAAAATAATGCTAAATAGTGTGACAAGTATGAAAAATATAGAAAAGGATTTTTTTAATCAGAATTTCTTGTATTAAATGAGGTTTATTGTTTCCTGTGCTTTATTATGCCCTGTGGAAAGGACAGTCCCAGACTGAACTGGGGTCATCACCCCAAACCAGAAGACCAGAGCACTATAAAACGGTAAGAAGAATGAATGGGTCTGGATCTAACTCTAGGCCTAGGCTTGGTTCTAGAAGTGTCATTATCCTAAGTCTTGATGTACTTTGCTGAAAGCAAATTCTTAAAGAGCCAAGCCTGACAATAGTCTTCATATTTAAATGACCTTTTAAAACTATTACAATAAATCTACAAAATAGCTATATGCTGCTATAATGTGATGGAACTGATGGTTATTATGACATTTTTTCCCTCTGCATTATCCTTTTTGCTTCCATAAGCAACACTATAAATTTTAAGTACAACATTTTATAGAAAAAGGTATTTAACATAGAAATCAGCCTTCAGCATTGTTTGACCTGAATATTACCAAATTAAAATTCTTTCTCTACACAACTGTTTCATTGCCTCTGCCAGGCTGACTTACACCTGAAAAGCAGGTGATACAATAAGCTACCTCTTAGTTTAAACTGGAAGACCTGGTGACACAGTGGTTAAGAGCTATGGCTACAGCTGCTAACCAAAATGTTGGCAGTTCAAAATCCACCAGGAGCTCCTTGGAAACTCGATGGAGTTCTACTCTGTCCTATAGGGTCACTATGAGTCGGAATCAACTCGAAGACAATGGGTTTTCTAGCTTAAACTAGTTGAATAATTAATTCAATCCTATATTTCACTTTAGAAACTCTGGTGGCGTAGTGGTTAAGTGCTATGGCTGCTAACCAAAGGTTCGGCAGTTCGAAACTGCCAGACGCTCCTTGGAAACTCTATGGGGCAGTTCTACTCTGTCCTATAGGGACACTATGAGTCGGAATTGACTCAACTGCACTAGGTTTGGTTTCTGATTTTTTTTTTTTATATTTCACTTGGCATGTGTAAATACAGTTGTGGTTGACTATTTAACCATGTCCCTTCAGATAGTGTTGTGATTGAATGGTGTTCCCCTCAAATGTACGCTGGAATTTTAACCCCTATACCTGTGGATATAATCTTGTTTGGGGATAGGGTTTTCTTTGTTATGTTAATGAAGAAATATCTGTGAGGCGTATCTTAAACCTAATCACTTCTGAATTGTAAAAAGAGCAGATTAGACACAGAAGCAAGCACGTACAAGGGGAGGACAGACTCCATCTGATGATAAAGGAGGCAGGTGTATCTACAAGCCAGGGAACTGCAAGGATTGCTGGTAGAACAAACAAGTCTGTCTTAGAAGAAGTACAACCAGAATGCTCCTTAGAAGCAAGGATGGTGAGACTTCATATCATGTACTTTGGAAATGTTATCAGGAAGGATGAGTCCCTGGAGAAGGGTATCATGCTTGGTAAGGTAAAGCGTTATTGAAAAAGAGGAAGACTCTCAACGCAATGGACTGACACAGTGACTGCGACAATGGGCTGAAACATAGCAACAACTGTGAAGATGGCGCAGGACTAGGCAGTGTTTTGTTCTCTTGTACATAAGGTCACTGTGACAGCTCCTAACAAAAACAACACAACAAAAGCTGAAATAGATGAAGAAGAACCTCCTTGTAGAGTCACACTATGAATTTGGACCTTTATCCTCCTGAACTGTGAGAAAATAAATTTCTATTCTTCAAAGCCACTCATTTGTAGTATTTCTGCTACAGCAGCGCTTGGAAACTAAGACAGATGGTATCAGTTCTTTCAATTCACGATCCCTGATGGAGTATCTCAAACACTACTTCCAATTGGCTTATCGCTATATAACAAATGTAGTGATTATCAGTCTACTATTGCACTGATGTGAAACTCCAGGTTAAAGTTTAAGACTACGTTAGCATTTATTTTTTCCATAATATATGTATATGTCTGTCTGTCTATATGCATTGCACATGCAGACAGGCTGTGCCTCAAACTTCCAGGCAGCCATAATACTGCTAGGAATGAGGCATGAACACACTCTCATAATCATTCCATGGGTGCTAAGTTCATCTGTGATCTAGCCAGATGCACAAGAGATTTACACCGTGTTGGGAAAGTGAAAGCCATTATTACTATTTGTAGAAAGCAAACACTAAGCAATAATGACAGATTCTTACAAGGAGAACCATTTACCTTTCCCCAAATTACTCATGTCTATTCTATACCATTTAATATTTTCCCCATAGAATCCTTCATTATTGCAACTCAAGGCTTGAATATTTTCAATTCTTTCATATTGAGAAATGCCGATTCTGTTCTTTCCTTTTGGTTTTCTATCTCCAGCTCTTTGCACATATCATTAAAATACTTTACTTTTTCTTGTTTGACTGCCCTTTGAAATATTCTGTTCAGTTCTTTTACTTCAACATTTCTTCCTTTTGCTTTAGCTACTCGACATTCAAGAGCAAGTTTCAAAGTCTCTTCTGACATCTATTTTTGCCTTTCTCTCCTGTCATTTTTAATGACCTTTTGCTTTCTTCATTTATGATGTCCTTGATGTCTTCCACAATTCATCTGGTCTTCAGTCATTAGTGTTCAGATTGTCAAATCTATTCTTGAGATGATCTCTAAATTCAGGCGGGATATACTCTAGGTCCTACTTTGGCTTTCGTCTACTTGGTCTAATTCTCTTCAGTTTCAACTTGAACTTGCATATGAACAATTGATGATCTTTTCCACAGTCAGCCCCTGGCCTTGTTCTGACTGATGACGTGGAGCTTCTCCATGATCTCTTTCCACAGATGCAGTCTGGAACCTGTGTATTCCATCTGGAGAGGTCCACGTGTATAGTCATCTTTTACGTTGGTTAAAAAGGTATTTGCAATGAAGTCAGTAGTTGGTCTTCCAAAATTCTACCATGCAATCTTCAGCATCATTTTTATCATCAAGGTCATATTTTCCAACTACCAATCCTTCTTCGTTTCCAACTTTCAAAGTCCAGTCACCAGTGATATCAGTGCACCTTAGTTGCATGTTTGATTAATTTCGGATTACAGAAGTTGGTAAAAATCTTCAATTTCTTCATCTCTGGCCTTAGTGGTCAGTGCATAATTTGAATAAAAGTCATAGTAACTGGTCTTTCTTGTAGGCATATGGATATTATCCTGTCACTGACAGCACTGTACTTTAGGATACATCTTAAAACGTTCTTTTAGACGATGAATGCAATGCCAATTGTCTTCAAGTTGTCATTCCCAGCATAGTAGACCATATGATTGTGCAATTCAAAATGGCCAATACCAGTTCATTTCAGCTCACTAATGCCTGGAATACCCATGTTTATGTGTTCCATTTCTTTTTTGACAATTTCCAATTTTCCTAGATTCATACTTTGTACGTTCCATGTTCTGATTATTAATGGATGTTTGCAGCACTTTATTCTTATTTCGAGTGTTGCCACATCAGCAAATGAAGTTTCCAAAAGCTTGGCTCCATTCACATCATTAAGGTCAACTCTACTTTGAGGAGGCAGCTTTTCTCCCTGTTGTTTCTTGGGTGCCTTGCAACCTGAGGGTCTCATCTTCTGGCACTATGTCAGACAATGTTCCACTGCTATTCATAAGGCTTTCACTGACTAATTCTTTTCAGAAGTAGACTGTCTTAGTCTGAAAGCTCAGCTGAAACCTGTAGTGAAGGATTCTATGGGGAAAATATTAAACGATGCAGGAAAAATCAAAAGAAGATGGAAGGAATACACAGAATTTGTCCATGTTCAACTATTTCGGGAGCTACAATCTGATCAGGAACCAATGATACTGAAAGAAGAAGTCCAAGCTTCTCTGAAGGCAATGGTGAAAACCAAGGCTCCAGGAATTGACGGAACATCAATTGAGATGATTCGACAAATGGATACAGTGGTGGAAGTCCTCATTCGTCTATGCCAAGAAATTTGGAAAACAGCTACCTAGCCAGTCTACTAGAAGAGATACATATTTATGCTTATTTCCAAGAGAGGAGATCCAACTGAATGCAGAAATCATTGAACAATATCATTAATATCACAATCAAGGAAAATTTTGCTACAGATCATTCAAAAGCAGATGTAGCAGCATTTCAACAGGGAACTGCCAGAAATTGAAGCTGAATTTAGAAGAGGACTTGGAACCAGGGATATCATTGCTGATATCAGATGGATCCTGGCTGAAAGCAGAGAACACCAGAGGTATACTTACCTGTGTTTTATTGACTATGGTAAGGCATTTGACTATGTGGGTCATAACAAATTATGGGTAACATTGCAGAGAATGGGAATTCCAGAGCACTTCCTTGTTCTCATGAGAAATCTGTACATGGATAAAGAGGCAGTTATTCAAACAGAACAAGGGGATGCTGCATGGCTTAAAGACTGGAAACGTGTGTATCAGGGCTGTATCCTTTCACCACACCGATCCAATCTGTATGCTGAGCAAATAATCTGATAAACTGGACTATATGAAGAAGAATGGGGCCTCAGGATTGGAGGAAGATTCATTAACAACCTGCGTTATGCAGATGACACAGCCCTCCTTGCTGAAAGTGAAGAGGACTTGAAGCACTTACTGATGAAGCTCAAAGACCACAGCCGTCAGTATGGATTGCACCTCAACATAAAGAAAACAAAAATCCTCACTACTGGACCAATAAACAACGTCATGATAAACTGAGAAACTACTGGAGTTGTCAAGGATTTCATTTTGCTTGTATCCACAATCAACACCCATGGAAGCAGCAGTCAAGAAAACAAAAGATGCATTGCATTGGGCAAATCTGCTGCAAAAGGCCTTTAAAACATTGAAAAGTAAAGATGTCACCTTGAAGACTAAGGTGCTCCTGATCCAAGCCTTGGTATTTTCAATCACTTCATATGCATGCAAAAGCTAGACAATGAATAAGGAAGATGGAAGAAGAATTAGCCCCTGTGAACTGTGGTGTTAGCGAAGAATATTGAATAACATCCCATGGACTGCCAAAAGAATGAACACATCTGTCTTGGAAGAAGTACAATCAGAATGTTCCTCAGAAGCCAGGATGGAGAGATTACGTCTCACATACTTTGGACATGTTATCAGAAGGATCAGTCCCTGGAAAAGGACACCATGCTTGGTAAAGTAAAGGGTCAGCGAAAAAGAAGGAGACCCTCAGCAAGATGGATTGATACAGTGGTTGGAACAATGGGCCCAAACATGGCAACCACTGTGAGAATGGCTCATGATTGGGCAGCGTTTTGTTCTCTTGTACATAGGGTTACTATGAGTCAGAACCAACTCAACGGCACCTAACAACAACAACTTTCTTACGTCACTTGGCAGGTGTCCTTTGGTTCAAGTCAGATGCTATGTTCAAGTTACTGCTGCCTTCAGCTACCACCACACCGCTTGGGGGGCCTGCACAGCTCCAGAGGCTTCTGCTCTGCCACTCTGCCTCACTGGCCTTTGACTTCCTCACTTTGCCACTGGGCTCTTCTAAGCCTCTGCTACCAGCTCCCTTCACGCTACTTGGGCATACAGTGCTCTCTTGCCACCATGCTACCCATCCCAAGCTGCTTGGGAGGCGGAGGCATCCAACCCCTGCACAGGGCACACTCAGACCTCTCTTGCCCTGCGCAAGCAAGTGTTACAGCTCCACTGGCATGTCTCCTGGCCAGAGGCAACCAGCTTCACCCTGCTGTTGGAATACCCCTGCACAGGATCCTCCAAGTCAGCGCTTGAATGGGGCACACTCAGGCATCTGTCCTGCATGGGCAAATGTTACAACTCTTTTAGTGCCAATGGAAAGCCTTCTGCCCAAAGGCCTTCTGCTCTCACTCCATGGGCTGGCAAGCTCACCATAGCCACCTCACTCCATGGGCAAGCAAGACCACCACTGCTGTCTCTCACTGACTCATGTAGTCTTCAGTGTTCAGCTCTCTCTTCTGAGTCTAGGAGGTTCTCAGCACAGTGACCCCCGCATCCAAAGGACACACTCTACTCCAGACTCTTCTTGATGGTAATGAGGTCCCCTTGAACTTCTGTGAAATTGCCCCTTATATATGCCTATTTTTTGTCAATTCCCACCAGAACCACAAACTGACCAATCCCTTCAGTAGACCACTAATCACTCAATTATCCTAGTAATTGACGAATCCCCTTAGTGGACTGCAAGTCACTCAATTTACATAGTAAGCAGACCAATCCCTTGTAAGATTGTGGCTCATATTGTGACCAACCTCTTGTGACACAGGCCATATAAAAACAATTCACTGCACCACAATAGACTAGAATGATATATTGAAAAATCTGGTTTCCTGATTTTATCAAGACTCATCTCTATGGTGAGAAACCAGAAGCAGTTATTCTTTCATCATGCTTGATAGTGAAGAAAACTGAAACCTTTGTTTTCTGGCGTATTTGTGTATGACCTATCCTTACACCACATCTAAAAAGTAGAGAATGGTAATTACTAGATAATCTGGTCAAAACAGAGTAAAAAAAGATACCCTGCTTTTCACAGTCCATATTGTCTTAGTTATCTAATGCTGCTATGACAGAAACATCACAAGCGGATGGCTTTAACAAAGAGAAATTTATTCTCTCACTGTCTAGGAGGCAAGAAGTTCAAATTCAGGGCGTCAGCTCCTGCGGATGGCTTTCTCTCTCTGTAGGCTCTGGAGGAAGGCCCTTATTATCAATATTTCCCAGGATTAGGAGCTTCTCAGTGAAGGGACCCCAGTCTAAAGGACATGCTCTGCTCCTGACACTATTTTCTTGGTGGTTTGAGGTCCCTCTGTCTTTCTGCTCTCTTCTCTCTTTTAAATCTCAGAAGAGATTGATTTAAGACGCATCCTAATCTTGTAGATTGAGTCCTGCCTCATTAACATAACTGCATCTAATCTTGCCTCATTAACAGCGTAGAGGTAGGATTTACAGCACATAGGAAAATCACATCAGATGACAAAATGGTAGACAATCACACAATACTGGGAATCATGGCCAAGCCAAGTTGACACATATTTTGGGGGGGACGCAATTCAATCCATAATACTTATCCAACCTTACATTTATGGTATTGAATATATGATTCCCAGGTCTATACTTTTCTCAGCTTTCTGAACATAGAGTCTAAAAATAAAAAAGGGAAACAAAACTTACCATTCAATTTACTGGAACTCTAGAAGAAGCCCAGTGTGAGTTCAAGGAAGATAGCGCTCTTGGATTTTGGCATTTTCAAGTCTGTTAAAAAGCCACACGAATACCTGGTTTTCAAGTCTGGATTTTTCCTGTTACCATGTCTCAACTGAGGTTATTGTTCTTATGAAAAATTTCCTAATAGCACCAGTGACAGTGGGTGGGCTAAGGGTTTTAAATAACAGAACTTGGGAACAGTAAAATTTAGATGGGATCCTGGATTACATTTCATACTGGTGTTTTACCTACTGTGCCCCTGCAAAGACCCTGACTACCAAAATAGAAAGTTATCACAAAGAAATGTCTTCTGGTAGAAGAATTGATAGAAATCATGATCTGTGCTATAAATATAAATAGATGACAGTAATATACACCAAATCTCCCAAGTGTTAGGGAGTCAAATCCCAGTAACAAGAAAACAATATTTCAACACTTTCAGTCTGACTGATTTGAACCTGGATATAGACTTGTTCATGCTGGTAGTTGTCACTCTAGTGAAAAAATGAAAGCTCTTGCAATCTGAATGTCCTCTTCTTATTCCCTTTAACCAAGTAGGATTGAAAAAAAAACCTTGCTGTTGAGTTAATTCCAGCTCATAGCAGCCCTGTAGAACAGAGTAGAACTGCCCCATAAGGTTTCCTAGAAGCCCTGGTGGATTCGAACTGGTGACCTTTGGTTTAACAGTTGAACTCTTAACCACTATGCCATGAGGGTTTCCAAGAATATTAAAAGTACAGCCCAATAATGATGATGATGTTGATGATGATGATAAAAATTACCTAAGAGAAACCTGTACTGTGATCAATCCTTGACGTTGATTATCTCACCAAATTCTCACAATTGCTGAGTTAGATACTATCACCCTTAATCTCAAAATGAAGAAAATGAGACTGAGAGACAACAAATAACTGTGCCAAGCAGTGGGGCCTGAACCAGATTCCATGTCCTTATTGTAGACTTCAAGCTCTAAATCACTAAGCTAAACTACTTCTGTCTTTTCAAGGGAAGTATCATTCCATTGAAATAGGGGTCACAATCATAGGAAATTCAGCAGCATCTCCTCAATAAATTTTCTAGGTTCTTCTGCAGATGATTTAAGATACCTGGAATTCACTAATTAGATTTCCAATATTGAAAAAAATTACAAGAGACAACCTCTCTGGTCAACAGGCTAGTCAATACTTTGCTGCAATTAAAAATATGTTTGTGTTTATGTCAAGACAGTGAGACTTATGTCACTACCAACTGCATGACAGAGCAGCCATTACTATTTCTAGAAAGCTGTTTGCAGCAAGACCTTTTAGAAAATAAATACACTGTCTATTACACAGCATATTCTACCAATAGCATCATTGTTCCCCTCCATATGCTCCTCCTGTAGGTGTCTAATGAGTTCCTACATATGAAAAATGACAAGGGAATCTGTCTGAGGAATCATTCCAGCAACTGTGGCATATGGAGACATTGTTTTCAAGTCCCTTTGCCATAATTTCTAGGCAAAGCAGCAGGAATACCTGGCTGGAGAGGCTAAAACAATCGTCATTCCCTGCTTGTAAGTTCTACTGCGTTATCTGCTGTAAATCTCAGGCTCTTCTGTCAGGCTTTGTGCTGACAGCAATGGTGGGAAGCAAGGCAAAATTTCTGTCAGGATTTGAGCAGTGCTTTCTCTTGTCCACCCCAGAGTGAACATTTCTCTGCCATCAAGCTTAGTCACATGACTCTGTGAAAGAAAGCCTTAGGATCTGTGCATTCAGTTCATTTAGCTCTCCATCACTTATGAGATCCTTTTGCGTTCCTGACTGTTTTATGATCCTCTGAAAACTTGTAAGGTTTTGCCGTACTGATAGATTTTGTTTCAGCACAGGTATTTCCCATCTATTGTCTCCTTTCCTCCATTAAAATGAAGAGGACCCTAAGACCTTTGAGATAAATTGGGAGAGAGGTGTAATGTAGTGAGGAGTGATACCGTATCCCCATCTAGCCTTCCAGGTCCTTAAACTTACGGATTGTGCAACTTATAATTTCTTCTGCATCCCAGCTACACAGACATGCATCCACTCATTGATTTACTCATTCACAAATGTTACCTATTCACAAATATTCACAGCTCATTTCTGGACTGAACAACTCGATGCTGCCTTTCATCACACTTTTGTGTGTTCAATGCGGTCTACTAGTATATACATTTCCTTGACTGTTTATGTCAGTCCCCAGTTTGGTCTTTGTGACATTAAGAGAATTGGCACATTCTTCATTTGGGTCTATAGGCTACAGGTGATTCAGTTTTTGAAACAAGTGGTTGTTTCAGCCTTTCATGCATTCATTTCATCATTTAAACGATTAAGAAAGTAAGCACCTGCTAATGAGGGTACAATGCTGAGGAAAACAGTTTTACCTTAATGGGGTCTATATTCTAGTCAAATGGGAAAGGTATGTGAAAAGACAATATATGAGTAAAGTAGATAAAATCACATTTTAATAAAACCTTTAAGGAAAATAAGCAAACAGTGGTAGAGTGAAGGGTAGGGAGTTGTCTATGTTAGAATGGATGGTTAGGAAAGGCATCTCTTAGGAGGTAACATCTGAGAAGATCCATGAATAATAAGTAGGAAGATAACCAAGCAAGTATCTAGAGGAAGTCCTCTCCAGACAAAGGGAGCAGCTAATGCAAAGGGTCTAGAACAATAACCAGATGGTGTGTTCCAGTGTAAAAAAGAATCAACACAGCTGGAGTGTAGACGATAAGCGGAGAAATAGAAGGGGATTATGATACTGATGTAGGCAGGCTCCATACCATGTAAAGGCCAGAGCAAAGGTATGGATTTTATTCATTTCTATTTGCAGTGTAGCAGACTATTGTTGTTAGTTGCTATCAAGTCCATTCTGACTCTTGGAGACCTCATACACTGCAGAGTAGAACTTCTCCATAGGGTTTTCAAGGCTGTGACCTTTCAGAAGCAGATCACCGGGCCTGTCTTCTGAAGATCCTCTGGGTAGGTTCTAACTACCAACCTTTTGGCTATTAGTTGAGTGCTTAACCGTTTGTGCCACCCAGAGACTCCTAGTGGATGATTAGAGGAATTTTTCTTTTCCAGAGGGGTAACTTACAGTTTTTAAAATATATTTTTAACTAAAACTTTTATTGAAACAATTGTAGATTCAATCACATTTGTAATAAATAATAGAAATCCCATATACCCTTTGTCCAGTTTTCCCCAATGGATAGCATCTTGCAAAACTATAGTACAATACTGCAACCAGAATATTGACATTGATACATGTATATGTTAGTTCTATGCAATTCTATCACATGTGTATATTCATGTACCCACCGCTACAATCATAATACAGAAAGGTTCCATCACCACAAGAATCCTTCGAGATGCCTCCTTATATCCATGCCCACCTCCCTCTTGCCTTCATTCTCTTACCCCTGACTTCTCCGTATCTAAGATTTTGTCTTTTTAGAAATGTTACATAAATTGAATTATATAGTATGTAACATTTTGAACTCGGCTTTTTTCACTCAGCTTAATTCTATCAAGATTCCTCCAAGTTGTTGCATGTGTCAATAGTCTGATCCTTTTTATTGCTGAGCTATATTCCATGATATGTACGTACCACAGTTCGTTTAACCATTTACCCCTTACTTGGGATGTTTCCAGTTTTGGGCTACTGTGGATGAAGCTTCTATGAACATTCATGTACTGGGTTTTGTGTAAATATAAGTTTTCATTTCTCTGGGATAAATGCCCAAGAGTGCTATTGTTGGATCATAAGGTAATTGTATGTTTAGATTTATAAGAAAATTCAAAACTAATTTGCACAGTGCCTGCATCATTTAACATTCCCACCAGCAACGTATGAGTGATCCAGTTTATCCGCATCCTCGCCAGCATTTGATAGAGCCACAATTTTTTCATTTTAAATGTGCTGATTTGGTGTGTAGTAATAGCTTAGTGTGGTTGTAATTTGAATTTCCTTTATGGCTAACGATGTTGCATATGTTTTCATGTGATGATTTGCCATCTGTAGACTCTCTTCAATAAAATATCGGTTTGTATCTTTTTTTCATTTTCTAATTGGATTTTTTATGTTTTTCTGTTTTTGTTTTGTTTTGCTTTTTTACTGTAGAGTTTTGAGAATCCTTTATATATTCTAAATACTAGTCCTCTGTTATGGATTGAATTGTGTCCCAAATGATATGTTGATGTACTAAGCCCTGTGCCTGTGAATGTAACCTTATTTGAAAATAGGTTTTTCTTTTGTTATGTTAGTGAAGTCATATAAAGTAGGGTGGATCATAAATCTAATCCTTTCTGAGCGGTATCTAATAAAAAGAACAGAATAGAAACAGAGACTATGTGAGGTTCCAACTACAAGTGAAGAAATGCCAAGGAATGCCCATAGCTACTGATGAGAAAGGACCCTCCCCTATAGCAGATGCCTTAATTTGGACTTCTAGCCCCTCAAACTGTGAAACAATAAATTTCTCTTCTCGACAATAAATTTCTGTTCCCTTGTGGTATTTTTGTTACTTATCAATGTTTCCTTTTATGGATCATGTTCTTAGTCTCAAGTCTTAGAACGTTTTGTCTAGCCTTAAAAAAAAAAAAAAGAAACCCATTGCCACTGAGTCAATTCTGACTCATAGCAACCCTATATGACAGAGTAGAACTGCCTCCTAGAGTTTCTAAGGAGCACCTGGTGGATTCAAACTGCTGACTTTTTGGTTAGCAGCTATAGCACTTTATTTCTATAGATGTTCAGTTGCTCTAGTACCATTTGTTGTAAAGTATGGTTTTTGCTTGTAAAAGTTCATTCTGGTTGTTGCGTGGCAAAAGGAGTGTAGTAAGGGTGGGAAATAAGCATAGGGATACCAGTTAAGAAATGTTTTAATATGTCTAAGTAACAGATGATGGTTGAATCTAGGTGATAGCAGGGGAGATTAAGAAAAACAGGCAGATTCAGAACATTTGAAAATGTAGAGTGAACATCACTTGCTGATGGGTTAGATGAGAAGGCGAGAAAACGAGAATACACAAAGATGATTCTAAGTTTTTAACTTGAGAAACAGGGTATATGGTAATTTCATTCACAAAATTAGAAAAGATTGAAGGAGGAACGTTTGGGGTTGAGATAGGGGAATCAAAAGTTCTGTTTTGCCCATATTCCTTTTAAAATACCACTTATATATCCAAGTGGAGATTTCAAGGAGGTTGTTAGAGTTATGACCTTGATATTCAAGGGCAAAATAAGAACTGAAGATACACATTTGAAAAGTCCCCCACGTATATGTTACTTAGGGTGAAAGTCTAAACAGAGAAGAGAAAATCATTAATAAATGTTTTATACTGTGCTAGCAAATCTCTAAAACTGAGGGACTTTGCATAATAAGACAGCTGGTATGAAGTCTGAATCAAAACTCCATTTTGTTACAAGCTTCTGCTTCCGCATTCCTGAGAATATAATTTTAACTTCTTCCCATTCATAAGCATATGGACTTAGGCCTTTGACTACGTGGTACCAAAAAACTCTGACCCCTATCAATCATTTTGTTTAACCACCCTGGCTCTTGCCCCAAGCCACTCTTAAGTAAATAAGGGTGGGGGTCAGGAATATGACTATAGGAGAGTTTACTTAAGATGTTCCAGGAAGAAGGTAGTTAAAAATAAAATTGTACTCACTTTGTGACCATCGTACAGTGCCCTTCCCCATCTTCACTATAAAAGCACGTCTCTCCCTCCATGTTTCAGAGAACTTGGTAGATCCCTCTCTGCCCTGTGTTTCCCCAATTTGAGACCTGTATTGCCCTCAATAAATCACTTTGCTTTTACTTTAATATACTGTGCATTCTCACTCTTTGACAAGATCAAGGTATTAAATCTCCTGAGAGAAGAGATTCGCATGTGTAGATTTCCTAGAAGTGATCAAGGTGATAAACTACTAAGCTAACAGTTATGGACTGAATTAAACAAAAAACAAACCAAACCCATTGTCGTTGAGTCAATTCCAACCCAAAAGATACATTGAAGTTCTTACCCCTACACCTGTGAATGTGACCTTTCTTGGCCTTTGAGATGTTACCAGTTAGATTAAAATTAGAACATACTGGAACATGGTGGACTCCAATCCCATCTGACTGGTGTCATATAAAAAAAAAAGAGACACACACAGGGGGAAGAAACCATGTGAAGATGCTTCTACAACCAAGGATTGCTGAAAGCTGCCATAAATTAGGAGAGAGGCATGGAAGAGCTTCTTTCTCAGGACCCTCAGAAGAAATCAACATGGCCAATACTCTGATTTGGACTTCTAGTCTCTGGAACTCTGAGACAACAAATTTCTGTTATTTAAAGCTACATATTTTATTATTTTGTTCAGTGGCCCTAGGAAAATAACACACTATCTTAGTAAGTCTGATTCCATTGAACTATTTATACTTGACATGAATCTTTGCTTAAAATATCTGTAGTATATTTCATCATATACTTTTGTTATATAAAACTTGCTGATAATCTAAATGAAACACTAGCATAGATCAGTGTCTTAGTCATCTAGTGCTGCTATAATAGAAATACCACAAGTAGATGGCTTTAACAAAGAGAAGTTTATTCTCTCATAGTCCAGTAGGCTAGAAGTGCGAATTCAGGGCATCAGCTCCAGCACAAGGCTTTCTCTCTCTGTCAGCTCTGGAGGAAGGTCCTTGTGATGCATCAGTCTTCCCTTGATCTGGGAGCATCTCAGGGCAGGAACCTCAAGTCCAAAGGTCACACTCTGCTCCCAGCACTGCTTTATTGGTGGTATGAGGTCCCCAACTCTCTGCTTGCTTCCCTTTCCTTTTATCTCTTGTAAGACAAAAAGGTGGTGTAGACCACACCCCAGAGACATTCCCTTTAAATTGGATCAGGGATGTAACCTGGTAAAGGTTTTAGAATCACACCCTAAGCCTCTTTAACATAAAATTACAATCACAAAATGGAGGACAACCACACAATACTGGGAATCATGGCCTAACCAGTTGATACACATATTTTTGGGGGAACACAATTCAATCCATGACATTCCACCCTTTGGCCCCCCAAAAATCACATCCTTGCAACACACAAAACATATTCATTCTATCATATCATAGCAAAAGTCTTAACTTCAAGTCCAAAATCCAAAAATTCTTCTTCATCTGTGAAATCCAGGATACAAGCTATTTGCTTCCAAAGGTACAATGGCAGAACAGGCACAAGCTAGATACGTCCATTACAAATGGGAGAAACTGGAGGAAAAGAAGGGATAACAGGCAACAAGCAAGTTAACAGAACACATTACATTAGCCCTCAAGGCTTTGAAAATAATCCTCTGTTCTCTGAGACAATTTACACAACGGCCCTGCCCTCCAGTCTGTAGGCATTGGCCACACTCTCTGGATTTTGAGTGGAGTCCCCTTGGCCCTAGGCTTCAGCTTCATCTCCCAGGTCCACTGGGACAGCAACTCTGCTCCTTTGCCTTTAGGAGCACCATTGTCCTAGTCCATCTGAGTGGCAACTCCACCCTTAGAAATACCAGAGGCCATGGCTCCACCCTTTGAAACCCCTGAGGTCATGGCCATACCTTTTGAGACTGATGCAGCTCTGCTTCTTGTGTTCTTGTCTCTTTAGCTTCTGTTTCCTGGTTTCTTGACCTCTCAGCTGTGGGCTTCACACCCACATCTGCTCTGCTGGGGCAAATGTTCCAAAGCTCTGTAGCTCCACGGGTAAGTGCCTGGAGGCACCCCACTCCCCAGAAAGCCTCCTGCATACAGGCACTCAGCTCCAGCGCAGTCTGGCGCTAGTCTCCTGGTTCTACTGCTACTGGCCCTCTGCTGTTGCCACAACTCTATCCACTCACAGTTTCAAAACATTTTAGTTATCTGTTAGAGCAGCACCCCACTCTCTTGGTACCAAATTCTGTCTTAGTCATCTAGTGCTGCTATAACAGGAATACCACAAGTGGATGGCTTTAACAAAGAGAAATTTATTTTCTCACAATCTAGTAGGCTAGAAGTCCAAATTCAGGCCATGGCCTCCAGGGGAAGGCTTTCTCTAGCTGTCAGCTCTGGAGGAAGGTCCTTGTCCTCAATCTTCCCCTGGTCAAGTAGCTTCTCAGGTGCAAGGACCCCAGGCCCAAAGGATGTGCTCTGCTCCTGGTGCTTTCTTGATGGTATGAGGTCTCCCCCTGTTTCTCTGCTCACTTCTTTTATATCTCAAGAGATTGCCTCAAGACACAATCCAATCTTGTAGACTGAGTCCTGCCTCACTAACACAACTGCCACTCATCTTCCCTCATTAACATCATAAAGGCAGGATTTACAACATACAGGAAAATCACACAATACAGGGAATCATGGCCCAATCAAATTGATACACACATTGGGGAGGAGGGGGGACATAATTCAATCCATGACAATCAGGTTAAGAAGTTGTATATGCAAAAGACATATAAACCTCCGTATGGTAGTTTCTTCTAACCTAACGTAGATTTTACCTCACAATAATCAGACATTTATTTGGGAAGATTGAACTGGATATGCAAGATTGTACCATCCCATGCCCTACCATAATTGCATGAATATTCAAAAATGACTTCTTGTCCATAGTAGTTGAGCAAGCGAGGATCCACTTGGGATATTGGATATTTGTTCATTCTTTCTTTTCTTAGTCTATCTCACAAGGGATAGTAAAAAACAAACAAACAAACCTGTTGCCGTCACGGCAATTCTGACTCATTGTGACCCTATAGACAAGAGAAGAACTGCCCCATAGGGTTTCCAAGGAGCGGCTGGAGAATTCGAATTGCCAACATTTTTTTATTGTTAGGAGATGAACACTTAACCACTGTGCTACCAAGGCTCCACAAGGGATATTAGCTGGGTAAATAAACAGGTTTGAACTACATGGAGAGTTCTACATGAGAATCTGGCCTTTTATCTTGGCCCTATTTGTACAGCACTCAAATGAACTGACCTAGGAAATGGCATATAAGCCACATGATACATGATGTTTTCTTATATATGGCTCTAGAAAACTCCATGATTGATAGCAAGTCAGTGCTTATAAGCACACGCTCTGTAGCTAGACATCCAGGATTTGAAACCTGCTTTATGAGTTGGAATCAACTCAACGGCAACAGGTTTGGCTGATTTTTGATTCCACCATTTACAAGCCATGTGACCTATGCAAATTATTTAACCTTAATGCAGACAATTATAGTACTTACTTCACAAAGTTGCCATGAGGATTAAACAAGTTGAAATTTCTAAAGTGCTTAGAATTAGACTTGACATATAGTAAGCTCCAAATAAATGTCTGTTAAATAGATAATGAAAAAGTTAATTGTTTTAATTTTGCCTTTAAATTGAGACTGCTAACTGACTTAGAGCTGGCCTTTGGAAGAAAAATAGTTTCATTTATTATTAGGAATGCGAAGATCAAATATAATATGACTCAATGTTTAGAATAGCATAAGAATGCCATACATATATAATATTTACTCAAATGTGTGAATGTTTAAGGGATAAAGTCCTTCTAAATGTTACAATATTGGAATCTTGTAAGAACCACACTGTAGTATGACCTTATTTTAATTAACAAGATAATGTTAAAGCTTAATAGCTTTCACTGATAGAAAATGTTATACAGATTTCAATAAGAGTATCAAGAGTTATGCATCTTCGCCAGTACATTCTAGTAATGATAATATTAGAACACATTTGTCTAACACTTTTAACTTTGCAGAGTACTAAGCAATCTGATATTTCATTTAATCTTCACAAAAGTCCTGTATGGCAGAGAGAAGAGATATTATTTTTCTTTCACAGGTGAGAAAATGGAAGCCCAAAGAGGTTAAGTGATTGGCTTGCCCAGGGTAACAATTTACAGTTTATGGCCCAGGTTCCCTGCAGTGCCCTCAGAATGTTATAGAAACTTGTCTAAACCACAAATCAAAATCTCTGTCACTCTTATTTGTTATATTCATTTGAAACAAAGCAGGAGGAAAGCATCTCTTCCATATGGAGAAACACCAGAGCCGCTGTTTACAGTTGTGGAAGTTGAGTACTGCACAACTCTAGAAAGCTGTTCACATAATGGTTCACATATGCAAATGGGGCTCCCTGGACTCTTACAGTGCCTAACCTGTATGACCACATGAGGCATAGATGAACCAACTACTGTGACTGATCCAAAAGCCTAAGTCCGAAGCAGCAGTAGAACCGACATCATGATTTCCATTTCATTGTGTGGTTTCACAGGAAAGAAAAAAAAAAAAGATGAAATCAAACAAAAGTAACTTTAAGAGAAAAATCTGTCACTCTGGCTGAATTTTCTCTTACTTGAAATTCACCCTGCCTATATTCAATTGAAAAGAATGACATTTGATTGAACTGACTGGGAAAGAAAGTGACAAGATACATCCGGATTCAGGCTTTCAAATTTGGTTTATTGTTTAGTGCAGCAACCCCTGAAATTAAATGAACACACACAGGAGATTCATCACAATGCTATCTGTGGAATCCTGTTACAGGGAGACAATGCTATCAGGAAGTCCTCCTACGGTTAAACTCCCAATGTGAACTCTGTATTCTGAGCTCTGCAAAATAACACATGGCATTCAAGTGAGACTGGAGCTTTTTCTTTCTTTCTTTCCTTCTTTTCTACTTGATTTAGAGATCTTGTCATTGGATTTTAAAAAGCTCCTTGTGAAGTAATGATCTCTAATCCATTCTCCAATTTTCTTTCTCAGTAAACCCACGAGAGACAAAAAGAGATCTCTCATACCTTTTACAACTGTCACACGGCTTTCTCTGAAACTGGTCCCAATAATAAGTCCTTTCAAAGAGGAAATGGGAATCACAAGACAAAAAAAGGGGCCTATTGTTTATTGTTTAGCCGAAGGTGAAAGGAAAATGGTCACATGAGTTACACATAATATTAGAAATGTCACCAGAAATGGTGACAACTTACATCATTAGCTGTCATGATGAGACATTAAAGAATTCAAAAATTAGAAAATCATCTTTGTAAAAGTTAGAGAAGAAATGCACAGAAAAGCACTGAAGGGAACATAAAAAGTAGCCAACTCTGGGGACATCTTTAGTAAAATACTTGAAATGGCTGACAGTCAAATAGCAATAGATCGCTATTTATTATAAACGATACAAACAACCTTTAAATTGTAATGGGAGCATGTCTCCTAATGCCTTCAAAGTAGGAAATGTTTTCCATGAGAACTCACCAGCAAAGACTGACAGCAGTGATTAGGTAATATCCTTCTGCCATTTAACAGCACTGAAATTACAAGGAACCATTTAATCCCATCAGGTTGTTTAGCTGTGACATTTTTGATGCATAGTACAAGAGATTTAACTAGCAGCCAGAAAACAAAAAGATTAACTTGACATTTGCACTGCAAATCACAATCATGGTCCATTTGCCTGAATCTTCCCTAACAGCATTTCAGAGCAAGGGACAAGTTAGTCAATCAACAAGAATCAAGCTCAGTTACTACTAAGTGTGCCAACGGAGTGTATATTAAATCATGCAATGATTCATTTAATAAGCAATGCCTTGGCTGTCTGCTGCATCCCAGGCAGAGTTACACAATGAGATTACGGAGAGAAAAAGAACAGAATTACAGAAGTTAGTGAGGAAGACAGCAAACAAATACCCAATTACAAAGGAAAGCAATGGGAGCATGGAGAAAGGCACCTAAGTCAATCTGTTGGAGTTAGGGAAGACTTGGCAGAAGCAGACACTGTGAAGGAAAGCTATGAGATGTTTTTTTTCTGTCTCACATCATTTTACCAAAGTAGAGAATGTGAGAATGAATTATAGATAATTACCTCTCAAGCTACTTTGAAAAAAATGTACATAATGTTTTCAATACAAACTGCAAATCATCAGCAAAAAATAATATATAACTAAGATTAAATATTTAATACAACCTACATTTTTTTTTTTTTACTTTTTTTAGTGGACACCCAGGGAAGTGCACACTGGCTGCTATCTGAAAGGTTGGAGGTTTGAGGATACCCAAAGCCACCTGGGAAGAAAGGCCTGGAGATCTACTTCCAATAAATTGGCCCCTGGAAACCCTATGGGGCACAGTTCTACTCTGACACACACAAGGTCTCCATAAGTCAGAACTGACTCACTGGCAACTGGTTTGGTTTTTGGTTTACCTTTTGTAGAACTCTGTATTAAGTCCTTTCTGGGATTTTGCAGACTCTTTCAAAACTGTTGCTGCTGTGTGTCGTCAAGTCGGTTCCAACTCATAGTGACTCTATAGGACAGAGTAGAACCGCCCCATAGGGCTTCCTAGGCTGAAACCTTTATAATAGCAGATCACCAGGTCGTTTCTCCCACTGAGTGGCTGATGGGTTTGAACCATTGACCATTCCGTTAGCAACCGAGGGGTTGAATGTTGTGCCAGCAGGGTTCCTTTTTTTCAAAACTCTTATGAATAACAATCTTGTGATAATACATCAATGCTTATTCACTTAATTTTGTGGTAGAAATATTAGCTGATCAACAGAATTTGATCATTTAAACTTAAGTATATGAGAAAGAGCTGATTAAGAAAGCTGGGGGGAAGATGAAGGGAGGAATCCAGCCTCAGGGACAAAAGAGGTGGTGTCTCCAGGAGCAGAGTTGTGTTCTAAGAACTACAAGGACTTAGATGTGACAGGATTGGTAGAATGAGCCTAAGGGATACAGAAACAGTGAGCCTGGAGTTGGCAGAGGCCACATTATAGAGTGCCATGTGTGTCTGTTACAAAGCATAGATTTTATATCAGGACAATGGGAAGCCATCAAAGAATTTTAAGGAGATGAGTATCAAAATCACATTAGGGTTAAAAAGATCACTCAGATAAGTGTGCAGAGTTTACACTGAAGGTGAGTAAGACTAGCATTTTTGTCCTGTTATGGTGGCTTGCATCTTGCTATGACGCTGCAAGCTATGTCCCTGAGAGTTCACATACCAGCAGGGCCACCCATGGTGGACAGGTTTCAGTGAACCTTGCAGACTAAGGCAGACTAGAAATAAAGGCTTAGAATCTACTTCTGAAAATTAACCAATGAAAACCTTATGAATCACCACAGAGTATAGTCCCATATAGTACTGGAAAATGATCCCCCTAGGTTTGAAAAAAAAAAAAAAAGGTTCGAAGACACTCGAAATACACAGTGGCCGCAATAATGAACTCAAGCTTATCAGAAATAGTGAAGGTGGTGCAGCACCTTATACGTAAGGGCTTCAGGAGTCAGAACCAACTGTATGGCAACTAACAACGACAACAAAGACAAGCATGAAGCCACTTACGGTAAGTGATTGAAAAAATGGCCCCAATTCTTTCATCCCTTTTTATACACAATCTTGCAATGTGACTTTGTAGTTTCTCCCATCAAAAGACAGAGTCTCGTCCTCCACCCCAGGAGTATGAGCTGACCTTGTGACTTGCTTTTGCAAGAAGAATGTAGTCAAAGTGAGGATCTGCCAGTTCTGAGCTTGGGCTTCTCTATTTTCACCCTCTTAGAAGACTGCTTCCACGTTAAAACAAGCCAGGCCAACCTATTGGAAGGCAGCTGAGTTGTTCCAGCTGAGGCCATTTTAGACCAGCTTTTTTTACAGCTTACACATGTAGGCAAGTCCAGACTCAGCAGAGCTGCCTGCCCAACCACAGCTAAGGGCAGGCATTTGAATGAGCCCAACCAAGACCAGAAGAACCTTTCAGCTGACTCGTAGAGTTGGGAGCAATAATAGATGCCTGCTGTTTTGATATACTGTGTTCTGGGCTGGTGTATTGCACCACCCCAGTGGGTAACTGATACACCACCTAACAAATCTTTCCTTGATGCATTATGGGTGGACAGGAAGACAGAAAACCTCGTTTTCAATGAGAAATCAAGCATAAACACTTAAAATAGAATACAAGCTATTTGTTAAAGCCCTTGCTTTGTAACATACTCAGGCATCACTGAGGTTCATAATTATTAATGTGACCTACCCTCGTCAAAGTGATAGGCTTCATTTTGGAGCACCAAATCCTTCTTCTTCACAATTCTCTTATTTTCAGCTGATTCCCTCATAAGTGGTACCATAAAGCTTTGGTGCTTCATAGAATTTATCTGAAAATTCTTAATGCTAAGTTGCTAGAAATTCAGTTTATTACCTCTCCCAGAGAATTATCATTTGAAAAGAAGATATAGCTTACCACTTATATTTTGTTCACTGCAAATAACACAGTTCTTGGTACAGAGTAGGAGCTCAAAAAAAAAATTTGTTGAATGAATTAATAGGCCTCTCCTTTTTCTTCATCCCTAACAAAACAGATCTACACCTTCAATACTATTTCTAGTCTCTTTGTCCTTCCTAGTTTTACAAACATCCATCCATTTTACTTGCCCCCTGAGTCTCCCTAGTGCCCCATAGTATACTCTTTCAATCACATGTAAATTAAAACCCAACTTTTTTTATTTACTACTCAAATTGACTCGACGGCACTGGTTTTTACTACTACAAACGTTAAAATCCCAGCTTTGCCACTTACTATTATGTGACCTTGGGGAAATTTTTTGACCTCCCGTGCCCCAGTTTTCTTATCACAAAATGGTGATGACAATAATATATATATCAAATAAGATTAAATTAATAATACATACAAAGTGCTTAGAAAGAACTCTTGGCACAAAAGAGCTGCTAGCCATTTCCTTTACTTCCATTTCTGCATCCAAAGATGTTCATTTTCATTTTTCCTTTGTCCAGACTGTAGTGCACTGATGGAAAAGCCACACAACTCTACCAATTAAACACACCCAGTGTACCCTTATGGCTTTTGAGCTCTCAGTATCTAGAAACACCCAAGATTGCTTCACATATTTTCCACTCTTCTTGGAGATTCCAAATTCAGCTGTGTCCCTCATACTCTCAATAGATGAATCTCACCTACTGTCATAGATTGAATTGTGTCCCCCAGAAATATGTGTCAACTTTGGTAGGCCATGATTCCCATTATGGTGTGATTGTCCACCATTTTATCATCTGATACAATTTTCCTATGTGTTGTAAATCCTACATCTATGATGTTAATGATGGAGGATTAAAACAGTTAGGTTAATGAGGCAGGACTCAATCTATAAGATTAGGTTGTATCCTAAGACAATCTCTTTTGAAACAGAAAACAGAGAAGTAAGTAGAGAGACAAGGGGACCTCATACCACAAAAAAAGTAGCACCAGGAGAAGAGTGAGTCCTTTGGACCTGGGATCCCTGTGCTGAGACGCTTCTAGTCCAGGAGAAGGTTGATGACAAGGACCTTCCTCCAGAGCCAACACAGAGAGAAAGCCTTCCTCTGGTGCTGATGCCGTGATTTCTAGCCTACTAGACTGTAAGAGAATAAGCTTCTGCTTGTTGAAAACATCCACTTGTGGTATTTCTGTTATAGCAGCACCAGATAAATAAGACACCTACTTAAGACTATTCCTGCTATTCCCTCAGCCTAGCGGCCCTTAGGTATTATTTCCCTTGGGCTCACTGCTCACTTTTAAATTTCTGTATCTTCCCCCAGCCTTGTTCAGTTATCTCATCTACAAAAGACATGTATATTCTCATTTCACACCAATCCTTCTACTTAATATTCTCACCCTCACCTATTCTTTCTTTCTCCATGATTGTTATTCCATCTTGTTAAATGTTCAAACTCAAGCCATAAGTTTTAGCTGACCTCATAGTAACCTGAGACATGTCCACAAACTTTGGAATGCCCTAACTGGGACATGAGAACTTGGTTTATATCAGTTTGGCAGTTAAAAGCTCTTCTGACTCAGTCAACTCAAGCCAAACCGATCATATACAATATCCCAAAGCAACCAATGATTATCTTTTCCTGCTTTTATAATCCCATCCCAATGAAAGGCCTCTCACTTAACAAATTAAGTGATTAACTGAGAACTTCTTAGAGTTTCCTTCACTACCCTTAAAACTCTCATTTTCACTTCCCAAGCCTGTTCACCCCATTTTGGTCCAAGCGCTCCTCTCCTAGCAGATTAATCACTTAATACCTTCTTCAAAGAACTGTGTTTTTTTTTTTGATTCAGCAATCTTTTCCTTTATCAAGTTCTTCTCCGGTGACTCCTTCTACTCAGCCAACAAACCTTTCTAGACTTTCCTGCCAGAAAAAAAAAAAAAAAAAAAAAATTCACTTAGTCTATCACTAAGGTTACTCTTATTTTCCTCGTAGCCAAACAATTCTAGAATAAAGGGATTTAAACCTCATGCCTCTATATCTTCCTATACTATATTGCACATTTACCAGCAGGCCCCAAACACTTTCATATCATATGTGAAGTGATTGTATTATTTTCTATGGTCATTATTTTTACAGAATTGCATAGTAAAAAGAACTGTGATGTCTTTGACAATTAAAGAACTACCACTTAGTAAGTGCTTACTATGTGCTAGACACTGTGCTAAACACTTTACATGTATTAGCTCCTTGCACCTTGCATCTTGACAATAATTCTCTGAGGTAGATACAGTATTTTTATGAAACTTAGAAAGTTAAGTTATTGCTCCACGTGTATAAATAGATAAATGAGAAAACTGGGATTGAAAGAAATGTTCCAGGAAGTGGGCCCAAGATGGCAGAGTAGTCACGTATTTCCTGTGTTCCATCTTACAACAAAGACCCCCCCCACACACAAAAAAAAAAAAACACAAGTGAATTGATTACATATGACAATCCAGAAGTCCTGGACATCAAAGTCGAGGAGTTGGACTGAGCGGGAGTGGGAGGGAGAGACAGTTCAGAAGCAGCAAGGATTTGCCAAAACTGACCTGGCCAGAGCCCTGCAGGCTGAATCAGCCAGCGTACATGGGCTGGGGCAAGCAGTAGTGCTTGGGAAATATTTTCCACAGGGAGAGAAACCCAGTGGCAGAGAGTCTGTTCATGCCTCCAGAACCAGGGATAAACAAAAAACCAAACCCAGTGCCGTCGAGTTGATTCCGACTCATAGCGACCCTAAATAAGCAGCACTAAATCTGCGAAAGTTAAGTGCAAGCATCTACCATGCAGGTTTAAAAAAAAAAAAAAGAAACAAAACAAAACCCTTCCCCTTCTAGGAAGTACCTCTCTCCCATTTACCTACCCCCTCCCGGCTCTGGCCTGGTCCCAGTTCTGTTTCAGTGATTGTCGTACCTTGTGGGCTGGTAGTGAGACCCATCACATGCCCTAAGCCATTCTCCCAGCTTTGGAGAGGGAACAAATTAACAAACAGGAAAAAATAATCTGCCAGTTATCCTAAGCTGGGAACTCAGGGAAGGCACACTCCTTTGCCTAGACACAGGTATAAGGGGTTCATAGGCTTTGAATGCCTTTTACCCCCACCTAGGCCTGTACAGGCCCATTTCAACAGTATAGACCCTCATTAGCACAGTACAACAGGGTATATACTGGGAGCCTATGTTCAACTGCAACAGCTAGGGGGATGTGGCAGATTCAAGACATTTGATACCGCCCAGCACATTAAGCAGAGTCCTCACCTACCTAAATCAGGGGCCTGAAGACCGGTGGCTCCACCCACTCCACCTAGACACTCGTGACAGGGGTCCAAGAATAAGTGGTGTCTCCCAGTCCTTACAGCCACAGCACTTGGTGCCCAAAGTCTGGCTGCAAAGCCCACCCACCTATGCACTCTAGGGAACAGGGAAACTCCTTCCACCAAGGCACTCAGGGGCAGCCATCAGCCCCCTACCTTTCTCACTACATAACCCCCTATTGCAGCCATATACCTGTGCCTACTCCAATCATCCCTTCATAGCCCTGCCTGTCTAGGACTGTAGGTTAGAGCCTGTACCGTACACTCGATGACAACCTGGACACCTAAGCTGAATCCACACAAGAAAAGTAAAAGTACTCCTGGGCTCACATACTTAATTCCAGCTCTAACAACCTGATGACAGGACGTGAGTGCTTCGAAGACACGAATAATCAAAGTAGCTCACACAACCAGCCTATCTGGGCATATCAAAACAAAACAAAATGAGAAGCTAGGACACAGTAAGCAAACATCCAAAAAAAAAAAAAAAACCCCACTGCTGTTGAGTTGATCCTGACTCATAGTGACCCTATTGGACACGGTAGAACTGCCCCATAGAATTTCCAAGGAGCTCCTGGTGGATTCAAACTGTAGACCTTTCGGTTAGCAGCTGTGCTCTTAACCACTATGCCACCAGGATTTCCAAGCAAATATGCAATAAAAAAATATAATAATTTACTGATGGCTCGGACACAATAGTAAATGTCAAATCACATAAAGAGGCAGGCCATGATGGCTTCAGCAAGCCACCAAAACAAAGAACTAAGAAACCTCCTGGACAAATGGAAGATCTTGGAATTACCGGAGGTGAGATTCAAAAAATTAATATACAGAGCTCTTAAAGAGATCAGGAAGGACATCAGGCAAAATGCAGACCAAGCCAAGGAACACACAGAGAAAGCAATAGAGGAATTTAGAAAGGTTATACAACAGCATAATGACAAATTTAACAGGCTGCAAGAATCCATAGAGAGAGAGCAAACAGAAATCCAAAAGGTTAACAATAAAATTTCAGAATTAGACAAGAAAATAGAAAGTCATAGGAGTAGAATCAAGGCAATGGAAGTCAGGATTAATGGGATAGAAGATAAAGTGCTTGACACCAATTTACTTGAAGAAAAATCAAATAAAAGAAATTAAAAAAAAATGAAGAAACCCTAAGAATTATATGGGATTCTATCAAGATGAATAACCTATGAGTTATTGCAATACCAAAACAGGGGGCAACAACCAAAAATACAGAGAAAATTGTTGAATATTTGCTAGCAGAAAACTTTCCTGATATTGTAAAAGACAAGAAGATATCTATCTAAGAAGCTCATCAAACCTTACAAAGGGCAGGTGCCAAAAGAAAGTCACCAAGACATATTATAATCAAACTTGGCAAAACCAAAGATAAAGAAAGAATTTTAAGAGCAGCTAGGGATAAACAAAAAGCCTCCTACAAGGCAGAGTCCGTAAGACTAAGCTCTGACACCTCAGCAGAAATCATGCAGGCAAGAAGGCAATGGGATGACATATGTAAAGCCTTGAAGAAAAAAATTGGCAGCCAAGAATTATATATCTAGCAAAACTGTCTCTAAATTATGGTGGATAAATTAGGGCATTTCCAGATAAACAGAAGTTTAGGGAATTTGAAAAAACCGAACCAAAATTACAACATATACTAAAGGGAGTCCTCTGGTTAGAAAATCAATAACATCAGATAACCCAAGACTAGAACACAGGACAGAACAACCATATGTCAACCCAGATAGGGTAAGTCACAAAAATAAATGAAAGCTAAAACACTGAAAATAGGGAAAAAGAGACATCAATATGTAAAAGATGACAACATTAAAACAAGAAAGGGGGACTAAATGTAGTCATAGAACTTTCATATGGTGAGTAAGTCTAGGTGATATCAAGAATTAAAAGATTGGCTTAAACTTAGAAAAATAGAGGTAAATATTAAGGCAACCACAAAGGAAACTAATAATCCCACACATCAAAATAAAAAAGAAGAAAAACATAAAGACTTAGCAGATACAAAATCAACAACAATGAAAAAGGTGAAGAGAAAAAACATAAAGAAAAACAACGCAGCACAGAAAATTAAGTGGAACAAAGAAACTGTCAATACCACAAAAAAAAAAAAAAAATTAAAATGACAGCACAAACCTCAATAGTTACACTCAATGCAAACGGACTAAATGCACCAGTAAAGACACAGAGCATGGAAGAATGGATAAAACAAACACAATCCATCTATTTGCTGCCTACAAGAGACACACTGTAGACTTAAAGACACAAACTAAAACTCAAAGGATAGTAAAAAACATATCAAGCATATTAATATTGACAATATTAATCTCTAATAAAATAGACTTTAAAGCAAAATCCACCACAAAGGATAAGGTAGGACACTATATAATGATCAAAAGGTCAATACACCAGAAGGATATAACCACAATAAATATTTATGCACCCAACGATAAGGCACCAACAGCATTGAAAAGAGAAATAGCTCCACAACAATATTAGAAGCTTCAGCACACCACTTCTGGTGAAGGACAGACATCCAGAAAGAAGCTCAATAAACACATGGAAGTTCTAAGTGCCACAATCAACCAACCTGCTCTCATAGACATACACAGAACACTCCACCTAACAGCAGCCAAGTTTACTTTCTTTTCCAACACACGTGGAACATTCTCCAGAATAGACCACATATTAGGCCACAAAGCAAGCCTTAACAGAATCCAAAGCATTGAAATTTTACAAAGCATTTTTTCTGATCATAAAGTAGAAATCAATAACAGAAAAAGGAAATAAAATCAAGTACATGGAAACTGAACAATGCCTTGCTCAAAAACTACTGAGCTGCAGAAGAGATCCAAGACGAAATGAAGATATTCACAGAATCAAATGAGAATGGAAACATATCCTACCAGAACCTTTGGAACACAGCAAAAGTTCAGATGTCAATTTATAGCAATAAATACACACATCCAAAAGAAGAAAGGGTCAAAAATAAAACATTAACCCTACAACATCAATAAATCGAAAGGGAGCAGCAAAAGAAGCCTCCTGCAACAGAAGAAAGGAAATAATAAAAAAATAAGAGGAGAAATAAATGGAACGGTTGTTGTCGTTAGGTGCTGTCGAGTCGGTTCCGACTCATAGCGACCCTATGCACAACAGAACGAAACACTGCCTGGTCCTGCGCCATCCTTACAATCGTTGTTATGCTTGAGCTCATTGTTGCAGCCACTGTGTCAATCCACCTCGTTGAGGGTCTTCGTCTTTTCCACTGACCCTGTACTCTACCAAGCATGATGTCTTTCTCCAGGGACTGATCCCTCCTACAACATGTCCAAAGTATGTAAGATGCAGTCTCACCATCCTTGCCTTTAAGAAGCATTCTGGCCACACTTCTTCCAAGAGAGATTTGTTCTTTCTTTTGGCAGTCCATGGTATATTCAATATTCCTCACCAACACCACAATTCGAAGGCGTCAATTCTTCTTCAGTCTTCCTTATTCATCATCTGGCTTTCACATACATATGATGCGATTGAAAATACCATGGCTTGGGTCAGGCCCACCTTAGTCTTCAGGGTGATATCTTTCCTCTTCAACACTTTGAAGAGGTCCTTTGCAGCAGAATTACCCAACGCAATGTGTCTTTTGCTGTCTTGACTGTTGCTTCCATGGCTGTTGATTGTGGATCTAAGTAAAATGAAATCTTTGACAACTTCTATCTTTTCTCCATTTATCATGATGTTACTCATTGGTCCAGTTGTGAGGATTTTTGTTTTCTTTATGTTGAGGTGCAATCCATACTGAAGGCTGTGGTCTTTGATCTTCATTAGTAGGTGGTTCAAGTCCTCTTCACTTTCAGTAAGCAAGGTTGTGTCGTCTGCATAACGCAGGTTGTTAGTGAGTCTTCCTCCAATCCTGATGGCCCGTTCTTCTTCATATAGTCGTATTATTTGATCAGCATACAGATCAAATAGGTATGGTGAAAGAATACAATTCTGACACACATCGTTCCTGACTTTAAACCAATCAGTATCCCCTTGTTCTGTCCGAACAACTGCCTCTTGATCTATGTAAAGGTTCCTCATGAGCACAATTAAGTGTTCTGGAATTCCCATTCTTTGCAATGTTACCCATAGTTTGTTATGATCCACACAGTCCAATGCCTTTGCATAGTCAATAAAACACAGATAAACATCCTTCTGGTATTCTCTACTTTCAGCCAGGATCCATCTGACGTCAGCAATGATATTCCTGGTTCCACATCCTCTTCTGAAACTGGCCTGAATTTCTGGCAGTTCCTGTCAATATACTGCTGCAGCCATTTTTGAGTGATCTGTAGCAAAAATTTGCTTGTATGTGATCTTAATGATATTGTTCTATAATTTCCATATTCGGTTGGGTCACCTTTCTTGCGAATAGGCATAAATATGGATCTCTTCCAGTCAGTTGGCCCGGAAGCTGTCTTCCATATTTCCTGGCATAGACAAGTGAGCACCTCCAGCGCTGAATCTGTTTGTTGAAACATCTCAATTGATATTCCATCAATTTCTGGAGCCTTGTTTTTCACCAATGCCTTCAGAGCAGCTTGGACTTCTTCCTTCAGTACCATCAGTTCCTGATCATATGCCACTTCTTGAAATGCTTTAACATCGACTAATTCTTTTTGGTATAACGACTCTGTGTATTCCTTCCATTTTCTTTTGATGCTTCCTGCGTCGTTTAATATTTTCCCCATGGAATCCTTCACTATTGCAACTTGAGGCTTGAATTTTTTCTTCAGTTCTTTCATCTTGAGAAACGCCAAGCGTGTTCTTCCCTTTTGGTTTTCCATCTCCAGCTCTTTGCACATGTCATTACAATACTTTACTTTGTTTTCTTGAGAGGCCCTTTGAAATCTTCTGTTCAGTTCTTTTACTTCATGAATTCTTCCTTTTGCTTTAGCTGCTCGACGCTCAAGAGCAAGTTTCAGAGTCTCCTCTGACATCCGTCTTGGTCTTTTCTTTCTTTCCTGTCTTTTCAATGGCTTCTTGCTTTCTTCATGGATGATGTCCTTGATGTCATTCCACAATTCATCTTGTCTTCAGTCACTAGTGTTCAATGTGTCAAATCTATTCTTCAGATGGTCTCTAAATTCGTGTGGGATATACTCAAGGTCACATTTTGGCTCTCGTGGACTTGCTCTGATTTTCTTCAGTTTCAGCTTGAACTTGCATATGAGCAATTGATGGTCTGTTCCACACTTGGCTCCTGGCCTTGTTCTGGCTGATGATATTGAGCTTTTCCATCATCTCTTTCCATAGATGTAGTCAGCTTGATTTCTGTGTGTTCCATCTGGCGAGGTCCATGTGTATAGTCACCGTTTATGTTGGTGAAAGAAGGTATTTGCAATGAAGTCATTGTTCTTGTAAAATTCTATCATTCGATCTCTGGCATTATTTCTATCACCAAGGCCATATTTTCCAACTACTGATCTTTTTTCTTTGTTTCCAACTTTTGCATTCCAATCGCCAGTAATTATCAATGCATTTGATTGCATGTTCGATCAATTTCAGACTGCAGCAGCTGATAAAAATCTATTTCTTCATCTTTGGCCCTAGTGGTTGGTGTGTAAATTTGAATAATAGTCGTATTAACTGGTTTTCCTTGTAGGCGTATGGATATTTTCCTATCACTGACAGCGTTGTACTTCAGGATGGATCTTGAAATGTTCTTTTTGATGATGAATTCAACACCATTCCTCTTTGAGTTGTCATTCCCAGCATAGTAGACTATATGATTGTTCAATTCAAAATGGCCAGTGCCAGTCCATTTCAGCTCACTAATGCCTAGGATATCGATGTTTATGGGTTCCATTTCATTTTTGATGATTTCCAATTTTCCTAGATTCATACTTCATACATTCCAGGTTCTGATTATTAATGGATGTTTGTAGCTGTTTCTCCTCATTTTGAGTTGTGAATGAAATAGAGAATAGAAAAACAATTGAAAGAGTTAACAAAACCAAAAGCTGGTTCTCTGAAAAGAACAAAATTAATAAAACATTGGCCAAACTGACAAAAGAAAAACATGAGATGAAACAAATGAACCAAACAAGAAATGAGATGGGCGATATCACAACAGATCCAAATGAAATTAAAGAAATCATAACAGAATACTATGACAAACTGTACTCCAACAAATTTGAAAACCTAAAGGAAATAGACAAATTTCTACAAACATACTACCTACCTATACTAACACAAACAGAGGTAGAACAACTAAACAAACCTAAAGAAGAGATTGAAAAGGTAATTAAAAGACTCCCAACAGCAATAACAAAAAAGCCCTGGCCCTGAGGACTTCACTAGAGAATTCTACCAAGCTTTCAAAGAAAAGTTAACACCACTACTATTTAAGGTATTTCAGAGCATAGAAAAGAATGGAATACTTCTGAATTCGTTCTATGAAGCCAGGATAAGCCTAATACTAAAACCAGGTAAATACATCACAAAAAAAGAAAAATTGAGACCAGTATCCCTCATGAACATAGACACAAAAATCCTCGACAAAATTCTAGACAATGGAATTCAACAACATATCAAAAAAAATAATTTACTATGATCAAGTGGAATTCATATCAGGTATGCACAGATGGTTCAACATTAGAAAAACAAGAAATGTAATCCATCACACAAATGAAACAAAAGATAAGAACCATATGATCTTAATAATTGATGCAGAAAAAGCATTTGACAAAGTCCAACATTCCTTCAGGATAAAAACTCAGCAAAATAGGAATAGAAGGGAAATTCCTCAACATAATAAAGGGCGTTTAAACAAAGCCAACAGCCAACATCATTCTAAATGGAGAGAGTCTGAAAACATTCCCCTTGAGAACAGGAACCAGACGAGGATACCCCTTATCAGCACTCTTATTCAATATTGTTCCGGAGGTCCTAACAGCAGCAACAAGGCAAGAAAAAGAAATAAATAGCATCCAAATTGATAAGGGAGAAGTAAAAAGTATCCCAATTTGCAGATGATATAATCTTGCACACTGAAAAGCCCAAAGAATTCACAGGAAAAGTACTAGAACCAATAGAAGATTTCAGCAAAGTATTAGGATACAAGATAAACATTAAAAAAAAAAAAAAAATCAGGTGGATTCCTCTACACCAACAAAGAGAACTTCAAAGAGGAAATCACCAAATCAATACCATTTACAATAACCCCTGAGAAGATAAAACACTTAGGAATATATCTAACCAGATATAAAAGACCTATACAAAGAAAACTACCATACACCACTGCAAGAAAACAATAGAGTTCCACATAAGTGTAAGAACATAACTTGCTCATGAATAGGATGACTCAACATTGTGAAAATATCACTTCTAGTCTACCCAAAGCAATCTACAGATAAAATACAATCCAATCCCAATCCAAATTCTAACGGCATTTTTTAACAAAATGGAGAAACAAAATGCCAACTTCATATGGAAAGAGAAGCAGCTCCGGATGAGTAAAGCATTACCAAAAAAGAACCAAGTGGGAGGCCTCACACTACCTGGTTTTAGAACCTATTATACTACCACAGTAGTCAAAACAGCCTGGTACTGGTACAACAACAGATACATGGACCAATGGAACAGAATTGAGAACCCAGATGCAAAATCATCCACCTGTGAGCAGCTGATATTTGACAAAGGCCCAAAGTCCATCAAATTGGGAAAAGACAGTCTCTTTAACAAATGGTGCTGGCATAACTGGATATCCATCTGCAAAAAAAAAAAATGAAACAAGACCTATACCTCACACCATGTACAAAAACTAAATCAAAATGGATCAAAGACCTAATACAAAATCAAAAATGATAAAGGTCATAGAAGAAAATATAGGAACAATGCTAGGAGCCCTAATACATGGCATAAACAGAATACAAACCATAATTAACAATGTACATAGAAGAGAAACTAGATAATTGGGAGCTTCTAAAAATCAAACACTTATGCTCATCAAAAGACTTCACCAAAAGAGTAAAAAGACATCCTACAGACCGGGAAAAAATTTTTGGCTATGACATATCTGATCAGGGTCTAATCTATAAAATCCAGAAGACACTGCAAAACCTCAACAACAAAAAGACAAAGAGCCCAATTTAAAAAAATGGGCAAAGGCTATGAAGGAACTTCACCAAAGAAGACATTCAGGCAGCTAACGGATACAGGAGTAAACTCTCATAATCATGAGCTTTTAGAGAAATGCAAATCTAAACTACAATGAGATACCATCTCACCCCAACAAAGCTAACATTAATCCAAAAAACAAAAAATAGTAAATATTGGAGAGGTTGTGGAGAGATTCGAACACTTTTACACTGCTGGTGGGAATGTAAAATGGTATAACCACTTTGGAAATCAATTTGGTGCTTCCTTAAGAAGCTAGAAATAGAAGTACCATACAATCCAGCAATCCCACTCTTTGGAATATATCCTAGAGAAACAAGAGCCCTCACATGAATAGCTATGTGCATGCCCATGTTCATTGCAGCACTGTTCACAATAGCAAAAAGATGCCCAACAATGAATGAATGGATAAACAAATTATGGTATATTCACACAATGGAATACTATGCAATGATAAAGAACAACAATGAATCCACAAACCACCTCATAACATGGATGAATCTAGAAGGCATTATGCTAAGCGAAATTAGTCAGTTGTAAAAGGTGAAATATTGTGCAAGACCACTATTACAAGAACTCAAGAAAAGGTTTAAACATAGAAGAAAATATTTTTTGATTGTTACGAGGGTGGGGAGGGAGAGAAAGGGGAATTCCCTAACTAGGTATTACACAAGAATTATCTTAGGGGAAGGGAAGGACAACACACAATACAGGGGAAGTTAGCACAAGTGGACTAAACCAAAAGCTGAGAAGTTTCCTGAACACAGTCAAACACTTTGAGGGACAGAGTAGCGGGGCTTGGGGTCTGGGGACCATGGTTTCAGGGAACATCTAGGTCAATTGGCATAACAAAGTGTATTAAGAAACTGTTCTGCATCTCACTTTGGTGAGTGGCTTCTGTGGTCTTAAAAGCTTGTGAGAAGTCACCTAAGATGCATCAATTGGTCCCAACCCACCTGGAGCAAAAGAGAACGAAGAACACCAAAAACACACGGAAAATACTAGCCCAAGAGATAAAAGGGCCACATAAACCAGAGACTCCATCAGCCCAAGACCAGAAGAACTAGATGGTGCCTGGCTACCACCAATGACGACCCTGACAGGTAACACAATAAAGAGCCCCTGATGGAGGAGGAGAAAAGTGTGGTGCGGAACTCAAATTTAAGTAAAAAGACCAGACTTAATGGTCTGACTGGAACTAGAGGAACCCCAGAAAACATGGCCCCCAGACTCTATATTAACCCAGCACTAGAACCATTCCTGAAGCCAACTCTTCAGGAAAATATTAGTCTGGACTATAAAAACATAAAATAGTACTTGTGAAGAGTGTGCTTCTTAGTTAATATAGATACATGAGACTAAACGGGCAGCTCCTGTCCTGAGGCAGAATAAAAATGCAGAAAGGGATAGGAGCTGGTTGAATGGAGCTGGTTGAATGGGCATGGAGGTAAAAAGGGGGAGTGTGCTGTCACATTACAGGAATTGCAACCATAACAATATGTGTATAAATTTTTGTAGGAGAAATTAACTTGAGCTGTAAACTTTCACCTAAAGCACAATAAAAAAAAAAAAAAAAGAAAAGAAATGTTCCACATTTCCGAAAGATATATTTTCCCCCATCGTGAGGGTTGGAGAGCCTCAGGTACAAACTCATGTGCTAATCATTACTCAAATGATTGCTCTGTGACTGATGGTCTACCATACCACCAACCCTGCTCTATTGAAGGTCACCAAAGACCTAAGCACTAATCACCTCTTCACAGTTCTCATCCCAGTTGATTTCCTACTGAATTTGATCCTGTTTATTCCCCAAACATTATGAATTTCTTTTCATCTAAATAGAGGCATTCTTCCTCCATCAATTACTTTTTCACCCCTGGTGTCTTAATCTGTCCTCTCCCGCTCTCTCTTTCCTGGTTCCCTCCTTTTAGCATATAAGCATACCCGCTGCCATCGAGTCAATTCCATCTCATAGCACTTCTACAAGCATACTCCTATTTTTTCCCATCAACAAAATCAAACCCATTGCTGCAGAGTCGATTCTGACTCAAAGCGGCCCTATAGGAGAGAACAGAACTGTCCCTTAGGGTTTCCAAGTCTGCAATCTTTAAGGAAGCAGACTGTCACAGCTTTCTCCTGTGGAGCAGGTGGTGGGTTCGAACAGCTGACCTTTTAGTTAGCAGCCGAGTGTTTTACCACTGGGCCAGACAACTCTCCTTCAATTGTGTATCCCCTCCGTAGCCATGGGACTCTGCCTTTCTCTTTCACCGCATGTGCCATTTCCACGTTCAAATCTCTCATTCACTCTCCAACCTACTTTAATCTTAGTTCTACAACAAGCATTTTATTGAAACTGCTCTTTTCAAGACCAACAATAATCTCTAATTACAAATCCAATAAAACCTGTTCAGTTCTTATCTAACATGATTTCTGTGAATGTTTCATTGACACTTTAAACTTGATAAGCTTAAAAAATGAACTCACTGTCTCCACCTGCCATTCAGCCTCCTTTTCCTCCAGTTTTTTCTCTCACATTTAATTGAATCTCCATTATCCCATTCGAGTAGGCTTCTTCTTCTGGAATTCTCCTCCACACCTCCATCTTGCTTGTCCAGTCATTTTACCTATCTTATCATATTTTATTTATTTATCATTTCTACCTTGGCAAAGGTCTTCACCAGTGGTTCTCAATCCTGGATAGAATCACCAGGAAGTTTTATTTAAAAATACCTGTGCCCAGCCCTGAATTCCAGACCAATTAAGAGGAACTTTGAGAGTAGGTGGGATATGGGTATTTTTTAAGGCTCCTCAAGTAATTTTACATTGTAACCAAGTTTGTGATCCAATGTTTCACATTCTTCTTAGTGTAACAGCCCAAGTTCAGTCTCTCATTAGCTTTCCCCTGGGTCATTTTAGTCTTCTCTAATTTCTCTTCATGCCCACAATCTCTCCCTTAGGACCTCAACCACATTTTTGCCAATATCTGTAAAACACAGCTTTGAACATGCACTGCCCTGCTCATATAACTTACAGAATAAACTTTAATCACTTTGCATAGTGGGTAGATCTTCCAGAAAGATGCTTAAGGTATAATTCATACCACTTAGGAGCTTGCAATATAATGAAAAGAAACAGATGTGAACAAGATCAAAACAAGCATGAAACACTGATCTTCTCTGTGCCAAGCGCATACTATTCATTGAATAAATGTATGTTCTACTGATTTGAAAGGCAATTTTTAAGACTACCTGTTACCAAAAACCAAAAAACCAAACCCAGTGCCGTCGAGTAGATTCCGACTCATAGTGGCCCTATAGGACTGAGTAGAACTGCCCCATAGAGTTTCCAAGGAGTGCCTGGAGGGTTCGAACTGCTGACCCTTTGGTTAGCAGCTGTAGCACTTAATCACTAAGCCACCAGGGTTTCTGACTACCTGTTAGTTAACTCCAAAATTCAATCTAGCCAAATATGCTTGAGGCTAAGAAGGAGTTCAATGACTGTAAGTTAAATGCCAGATAATTGTAATAGCTACATTACTTTTCACAGTCTCTTTTGTTTTGTACTTCATGGTAGCAAGTCGAAGTAACAAAAAGGAAATTTGCTACCCCTACTCTTTTTCCAAAGTGTTTTATATACAACCAAAAGACAAAGACATGGAAACCATTATCTTGATGAAAATAGAAATGTTCTACTTTTAGTTCCTTATGTAGGTAAGGGGAACATGAGAGGCACAATATATGTTCTCTCTCTTTTCAGTTTCTCTATGCAAATGTTAAGTGCTCGGCTACTAACAAAAAGGTTGGAGGTTCGAACCCAACCAGAGGCTCTGCAGAAAAAGACCTGACAATCTGCTTCTATAAAGATGGCAGCCAAGAAAATTCTATGGGGCAGTTCTGCACTGTCACATGGGTTGCTATGAGTTGGTATTGACTTGATGGCACTCAACAATAAGCAGTACCTGGCATCATTCTAATTCTTCTCATTAAAGCTGTTGAGTTAACATGAGAAAGGGCTGGATACTATTTGGTTTCTTTGCGGATACACTGCTGTTTCAGATGGGTGCACCACCTGTGAATTGAGAAAATTATTTTTAAAACAATTTAACAAGATCATATCCTGTTTAATCACTGTGCTAGGAGATATTTGGTTATTATCAAAAGTCACAATCCAATTGTATAGCATTATGTATGGTAGAGGATTTGCTAAGGGAGATAGAGAACAGGATGAGGCTTCCTTTGAATCACAGATACAGATTCTCAGATCTCTTCCTACTCATTAAAACTGAAATCAGATTTGCAATCATAAGTGGTACTGTCAAGTGAAACCTAAACATTTCCATGTGTTAAAGCAACAAGAGTATATAAAAAATGCTATAGGATGTTATTCCAACAACACTGTTGTTGTGAGCTGCCATAGACTAGAAGACTTCAGAACTGTTATCACAAATCAGTCAGTTATCGACCCATATTTTATGTTCCAGCTACAATGGATGGATACTAGCTTAATTAAAAAGGATAAGAATATAAACACACACACACATACATGGTGCATATAAAAACTCATGAAATTTTAGTAAGGCCCCTATCTGAGTTAACAGCATTGCACAGATGTCAATTTCCTGGTTTTGACACTGTATTGTGGATATTATGGGTATATAAGATGTAATCACTGAGGGAAACTGAAGGAATGGTACACTAAAACCTGCAGTTATATTTTTGTAACTTCTTGTGAATCTTAAACTATTTCAAAAATTTTTAAAAACTACATAAATGTTTTTAATGGCTAAGTGGAATGATATTTGAATTTTTCATACACGTTTCCATATATAACGAATTTCAAAACATAAGCATTGCATAATCTTTAACGATTTTCATTACAAAATAAATTTTGAATATTGCTTGCAAAATCATGTCAGTTGTACTCATAGTTAACATATGGGTAAGTAGCACAAGTATGAATATATTTATTTCAATTGTTTCCTAAAAAAGAAGCAAATCAAATATTGGAACTTTGTGTAAATGACAAGATTTGCCATGAATTTTTATTAAAAGAAGATTGAAGAATTTATGTCAGCTTCACCTGAATGCAGAGTTCTTCCTGGATAGAAACTAAAGTGTTTTAAAATAAAACACAAGAAAACACATTTTCCAATGTAACCCATAAAAAAAAGTCCATTTTATATCCCAATTTTATTCACCTTTTCTGAATAGTCACAACATTAATCTACTGAGGATAATCTAGTTAGTATATTTGAAATTCCATTTATTTTTTTCTATTGATATGCATGTATTACACTTGTATATAATACAGAATTTTCAGTGTTATTTTAAAGAACAGCTAAAAAAATGAGAAACATGATCTATAACTTTGAACAAATTCAGAACAAATTTACAATTTCCAAAATAATACAGATTTCCATTTTGTTCCAAAGAAATTAATGATATTTTAATCAATGCAGAAACTCCAGCACAACTGATATTCCTTTTCTTTATGATTTCATACAGTCTTGAACCATTTTAAAATCTACTTAGAGCCGCCTAATTAGTTTTATACACAAAATGGAGGCAAGAAGTCATTTCATTCCATGGATTTACAGGGCAATGTGCTTTAGTTCAATGTCAAAAGTATATTTTTCAAATCTAATTTTTAATAAATTTCACACTTTTAGTTTTTCTACCAATAAGCAAGTCTGGGTAATGAACTTTGAACTTTGTTGCAAACAGTATCAGACCAAAACTCTCCAAGGTATATAGGTCTCCATCATGGAAATCAACGTATGCCTAATTGGCCATGCCAGTGAGTTTTAAAAATACAAAAGATTTCCACATTTTCTCTAGCATGACGGAACTTCTAATAGGACAATATCTGAAGCATCTTCCTACTAAGTCTAAGATGAGTAAAACACAGAAGTTCCTCCCTTTACATTCCTTAAAACTATAGGTATATGTAATATTATTACAGAACTACTATACATTTTTCATTCTTTTCTCCTTTCACATCACCAATGAAACAAATGTAGTATAAAATTATACATTCTGTAATAACAGGAAAAAAAAGTACATACATGTTTAAGGCCTTTAAATATTCATAAGACTTTCCTGTAGAACTGAAAACCACAAACGTTAAAATCGCTACCAAAATGTGGACAAAATACTGGCCTAAGAAATTTTTGGAAAGGGCCAACTATAAACAAATATTGTATAAATTTGAGCCCAAGGAAAATGAACAAGTTATTCTATCAATATACTGAACAAATATATAAGTATTCAATCATTGAGATCAAGAAAGAGACAGTCTTTTAGAATGAGATCTAAAGAAAGGATGGTTTAAAAAAAAAAAAAACCTAGAAGAAATCTAAGTGAGTAACTTTCAAGCTAAGAAATCAGAAACTCACATGCATCCCTGGAAATTTTTTTGAAACTGAAGGCTACCTAATATCTGGACCGGTCACTGCTAATTTCTGTGAACAGAAAAATTAAACATAAGAAATGAAAGTAAAAGTACATTTACAAAAGAAAGAAAGGAAAAAAAAAAACTGAAAGAAAACCCTTTAAAGGTACAAAATAGTATATAATCAAAATGGTAATCCAGTTCTAACTACTATTTGTTGAACTGACAGCTGCAGTAGTGTGTTAGCCTTGGGGAAACATGTCGGTTTGTCTATACATTCATATATGATTGATGTATTCAGATAACTATTACTTGCCAACAATAATTATTATCAATGGATATATATTTCCATTCCTTTAACAAAAGCAACTTCGAGATGTTAAAATATGTAGGCTTTCAGAACTCCAAGATTAGGATACAAATAAAATTGTTTCCAGCCACGCCATGCCAGAGGAGAAGTTCTGCAAAGGAAATGTCATTAAAGCTGTGCGCAGTCCCACTAGCCAGTGAGCACAGGACCCAGGAACACATCCATGCCAGAAGGCCAGTGCATTTGGAAAACTGCTTTCAGAAAAAAAGAAAAGGAGTCACATCTGGAGCCAAGAGCCCAAAAGGTGACTGTCTTCTGACATCACCCTGGAAACACCAACTCTTCACTAACTCTGCAGATGGCAACTTCAAAGTCTTTCAGCAAGAACACTTTCACAGGTTGAAAATAGTTCAAATCTGATGAGAGCCTCATGACAGAGAAGTTCATGTCTGACTTTTTATAAGTCTTGGTTTCAAGAAGAGGCTATTTACAAGCCATGAAATCCCTTGGAAATAACAGACTGGAGTACCTATTCTGAACAGTATAAAAATCTCCCTTCAAGATCACCTCAGGAGTTAAGTTTCTATGCATATGTTCAATGTAATCAGCCTTGAGGATCACTTGATTTATCCTTGGTTAATGGGTTACCTACAAAAAAAGAAGAAAAAACAATCAATATTACACAGTATTGCTATAATTTTACAACTAAACACAATTTGGTATTATAAATCAAAATTCTAGTCTTTGCTTTTAAATAAGCTCCTAAATTTTAGAAGACTATGGTATTCAGGTATTTACAACACAGAAGAATAAACCTTTTTTTTTTTTTCACTTTATCATTTCACAATATTTTTAGAGCTGAAGTGAGGAAGACACTTTCACAATTATCCAGATGACTCCAACTGTGACCAGGATGTTCTGAGCTGGTGATATTAGCCCTCTTAGATGCATAGAATGATTCCAGAATCCCTGTTATTTACACAGGCTTGGTGGACACACCCAAGGATCATAAATAGTTTATACCAGGCCTCAGTGAAGAAAGATCTTCGTTCACAGGCATACAATCAGACTATATTCTCAAAAATGCTCCTGGGGGTTTGCTCTATACAATTCATCATCAAATAGCTTAAAAATTGAGTGCTTATTTGTCCAATTATATTTCAGAAAAATCAGTTATTCATGAGGTCAAAACATTGGGAGGAGAAAATAATTAAGGATAGTATAATATTATAAAAAAATTTTTTTTTTTTTATACCTAATTTAAAAGTGACCAAAACCTGTCCTAAACTTTATTAGGGTAGTATTATCAATGCCATTATAAATGTTATTGAGAAAGATTCACACTGACTTTTCATACCTACTAAAGAAGGTTTTTGCACAGAAAAAGCATATTAGATAGATACAGTACCTGATACATACACATATACATACGTACGTACCGAAAAAACCAAACTCATCGCTGTCGAGTCAATTCCAACTCATGGCAACCCTATGGATACGGTAGAACTGCCTCATAGGGCTTCCAAGGAGCAGCTGTTGGATTCAAACTGCTGGCCTTTTGGTTAGCAGATGTAGTTCTTAGCCACTGCACCACCAGGGCTCCTATACATACATACATACATATATACATACATATATACTCCTACTGTGTTCCTGACTTTCTAGTTCTATCCGAATATCAGAGTATTTAGACAGAGTTACCTAGCAGTTCATTTCCAGTAGCGGCTTATAACAGAAAGTAAGTTTTTAAAAATTATTATACATATTTTGGTTATATTCCATTAAATGATATAGCTATTAGTTCTTTGATAAAACATTTATGGAAAGGCTGATTTTTGTTTGTGTTTTATTTTGTTGCTTTCTGTTCAGCTACGAAAAAGAGAAACATTGATAAAAATGATGTTCTTTGCTTTGTTCTGCCAAAGCTAGTCTCAAATTATACTACGAAGGGAAGATATAAAATTCAAATATGTGTTTTATGCATGGAAGCAGCCATCTTATTCCTTTGGTCAGCCTCATTCCGGAGGAAAGTATCTCTGCCCCAGTATTACTTGAAGTGTCTTACTCCTGTACACAGAGGAACCACAGAAAGAATTAAACTATAGTTGAAAGGACACAAACACATGAAGGTCACAGACCTGCTGACCTTTAGAAAGCATGGGTGCAGGAGTCAGCTCGGGCAGAACGGCAATCTCATTGTCAATTGGCCCGCCATTCAGTGATCATTTTATATCCGTGATATGAAGGGCTCCCAGATAGAGTATCAGTGTAAGAATCTGGGTAGGAAATCTGGACATCCTTGTGAAAAATATGGATACATTTTTTATGGTAAATTTTCTCTATAAACCCCAATTTACCACAAACTCTGATTTCCATTGACTGAGAAATGTTCACCTGCCTTTTCTGAAAATTCTGTTTTTAATAGGAAAAACTTTGAAACACAATATGGGGATCATAGTTCCAAAACTAGTGCTTGAGATGCCAGGAATAGAAAGAGAGACAGAGGGAGAGAAAACAAACGTTTTTGGCTAAGCAGAGATTCAGTTCTAGGCACCTGAAAAAACGTGATGCAATGATCTCTAGCCTCCTTGAAAGAAAGTGGTATGTCCTCTGAAGCCATTTCAAGCCCAGGTTCTAAGCAATCAATTGGCAGCTATGGTAGGTGCATTCCTATCTTCACTACAAGCTGAATATTTGATACTGCCAGTTTATATAAAATTAAGGAGTGATTCTCTCAACTATTTATATGTTAAAGCTTTGATTTCACAAATTTTTTAAAATAGAAATCCAAATTTATTGGACAATACCAAAGGCTTCTGTAGCTAGAGTATTTCTGCATTTCTGTCAAGGGAAAAAAAGAATATATATATTATACATATGTATATATATATATATATAAACCCATTGCTGTCAAGTTGATCCCAACTCATAGCGACCCTGTAGGACAGGGTAGAACTGCCCCATAGTGTTTCTAGGAGTGGCTGGTGGATTGAAACTGCCAATCTTTTGGTTAGCCGCCAAGCTTTTAACCACAGAGCCACCAGGGCTCCATATATATATATAGGTACACAATCCATAAACTCAGGAATATCATAAATGTACATTCTTATTCTACTGTTTCTATCTGTTGAAATAATTATTTAAAAACAACATTTAAGCCTGACTTAAAAAAGTAATTTTGTAAATAAGCGTGAATTCAAACATAATTAAAATGACCTTTTTCCACATTCCAATTTTACATACTATTCCTAATTAATTAATCCTAAAGCTATCCTAGCACTCTTTATGAGATGAAAAGTAAGGCAAAAATCATTTCTAATACCAGATGGAAGTGGCAGATCTGTTTTAAATTTAATTTTTTAGGTTATTCCATTTTGATCAGAGGATACATTGGGGTTTGCCATGTAGAGCACTAGAGTTGGGTCAGTGTAGCTTTCAAACTGACCACACTGGCGGTGTAACTTCTGTGATCCTGTTTCCTCATATGTAAAATGGGGATAATTCTGTAAACTTCACAGAGTTGCTGTGAGGATAAAATATTATGTTTATGAACACACTTTACTGTCAGTTCTGAAATACTATAAAAATAAAGTTTTTAATTTATTGCTTTTTTTTTTTTTTAATGCAGACATTTTTAAAGAGAGAGCCGCTGAAGTAGAATGAAAAGATCACACTAACAAGCAGTCAGTTAAGGTGGAGGACTGCATTTAACGGATTCAGACAAAGGCTAACTAATGTCTCGCCATTTTCAATGTAATACATGTATGAACACATATGAACATGTACAAGCACTCTCTATGACAACCTTCAGATGTGTACCAAATGAAATCACAAAACCAAAGATTTAAAAATACGTAGGAGATGACTCTGAATATAGGTACATTACTACCAATTGAAGTCACCTAATATGTAAGGGTTTGGAAACCCTGGTGGCATAGTGGTTAAGTGCTATGACTGCTAACCAAAAAAGGTCAGTTCAAATCCACCAGGCGCTCCTTGGAAATTCTGTGGGGCAGTTCTACCCTGTCCTATAGGGTCGCTATGAGTCAAAATCAACTTGACAGCAACAGGGTTTTTTTTTTTTTTTTTGGATGTAAGACTCCATATTTTAAAATGAAATGATCTAAAATTTAATAAAGAATCAACCTTTTTATGGTTTATTTGCTCATTAAACAAGTACAAGTGACCCAAGTTTAAATTCTGGCATGCTGGAGGAGGGGCAAATTAAATGTTATTTTACCCTTTGTAAGGCATAAGCTGCAACCTCCTGGTATACAAGAGTTGCTTAAGCAATATTTTATCCAATCCAACATTTAAACTGTATCTTTTTTAAGTTTTACCTTCTAAGGAAGATTTTCAGCAAATTTTCAGTAACTAAAAGCAGATGGTTTCAATAAAGCCAGTTTTACAGGATGGGGAATAGCATTTGCTACCACGAATGCACGCTGTCTTCTGGTTCTGAGGGCAATAGATATAATATACTGCGTGAGCAAGAGAAATGGTCTTACAATCGTTATTGTTATGCCTTGAGCTTCACACTCTACAATCACTATCTCGGTAAATTTGCCTTTCCAGAGGTAATATTTTACACAGCTCTTCTTTTTTATGTAAATCTTATTTCTGTACACTGCATACCAGACAATTTGGTAAGCAAAACTACTTGGCTGCTGAACACAAGCAAAAATGTAACAATATTAATAATAATAACAACACCAAGCTAATCTGCGGACATTAAACAAAAAGCACTAATTCTTACAGGTGAGAGCATCCATTTTTCCCCCAGTCCAATAGGTACAATTATAATGCCCAGATTAGATTTCTCAAAAGTTCATGCTAAAATCATCTTTAAGTCTGTTTACCAATTTAAGTTGAGAAAATAAGACCAGCTAAATGGTTATCAATTTAAGTTCAGAAAATCCAGCTAAATAAAACATACACCAGCTCCAAGCTGACTAACTCATGCAGACCTTGACTAACTCATGCAGACCTTGAGTGTGTCAAAGTAGAACTGTGCCCAATAGGGTTTTCACAGGCTAGTTTTTGGTAAGTAAATCACCAGGCCTTTCTTCTGAGGTGTCTCTGGGTAGACCTGAACCTTCAACTTTTCAGTTAGCAGCCAAGTGTGTTAACTATTTGCACCATCCAGGAACCCCAAAGGGCACAAAATATTAGTTACATTTGAAATGAAAAAAAGTCATTTATTTTATACTGGTTTCATTTTATATTTTAAGGGTTATGAAATTTCCTCTGCCTATCTTCAATTAAGTTCAAAGGATCAAAAGGAAGGAAATTCAAGAATCTCTTCTGCCCTCAAGTGTAAAAGGTGCTCTTACAAAAATTTTAAGGTTATATAGACTCATGAAGTCTATAATTCCTTTTTTCTCCCCCTGTCCAAGTCATACTGACTAAGTTATCAATAGAAGACAGCATATTATGGTGAGCAGCATAATGACAAAGAGAGTGGGCTCTGAAGGCAAACTGCCTAGGTTCAAATCCCCGCCTCTCCACTTTCTAACACTGTGGCGTTGAATAAATTATTTAAACACCCTGAGCCTTAGTCTCCCAATGTGTAATACACGGACGGTAATATTACCAATCCCCATATGTTTGCTATTACGATTAAATCAGATAATCCCTGCAAAGTGCTAGTCCCAATAAATGCTCTATAAATATTAGCAGGTGGTAGCAGTAATAATTCCCAAACAAGAAACAAAAGGTGGTATGTATACTTCTCATTTCTCTACAAACACTGACTTAATTAAAGTTCATTAGCTGTTTCTTATAGTAACTGATCTTGCAATTATTGCTTTTCATATTCTTTTTAATAAAACAAGTCACACATCAAGACTGAGGCATCACTGTTTTGAGAGGTTTTGGGAAAGGCCTTGTCTTTTTGGGCAAGGTGATAAAGAGTCGTGGTTAAGAGGTTGCACGCTAGAGCCAGGTTGACTAGGTCACCCTCAGTTTGTCTGCTGATGAGTAGCCAGGAATATTATTAGTACCTGGAGTACCTGGATAGTGCAAATGGAATGGAAAGGTTGGAGGCCTGACCCAGAGGCACTTCAGAAGAAAGGCCTGGAGATGTATGTCGGAAGAATCAGCCACTGAAAACTTTATTGAGCAGTGTTACTCTGAGACACGTGGGGTCACCATGAGTCAGAATCAACGTGAGAGTAACTGGTACTGGTTATTAGTATTTAAATCATAGGATTGTATGAGTTGAGGAGTAAATAAGAGATAAAGTGTTTAGAACAATGTCAGGCATGTAATAAGCACTATATAATTGTTAGCTTGTTATACATTTTTAGGCAGTGTTGAATTCCCAGTTTTCGCTCCTGATTACTTCTAAGCTTAAGTTACTAGTCTTCTTAGGCACTTCACTCTTTCTTGTTCTTTCTTTGTCTTTCTAATGGGCCAGCTGCCTTCAGATTTTGCATGCAGGATATTCATTTAGGAAAATAGTGCTGCCCTTAAACCACCCAGGCATTTAAAAATATAAGCGGTATGCAAATTTAAAAAAAGTTCTTACTCATTTTCGATGGTTCCTCTAATATTACCGTTTTTCTTTAATTGAGTTCTATGACATAGCCCAGATTTTTTTTAAATCTCAGTTGTTCAGTTGGCCAGTCCACATACATTTGTGAAATTACTGCCAAATCTCCACAGCATCAATGTGAATCTTACATGATATTAGCTTAAACCACAAAATAAGATATTCTCTCCTCCAGTGTTGTCATTAAAATCTTGTTTTGAGGAGCTATTAAACAATGTTTGCATCCCTATAACTACAAAGTGAGTCACATGTACCCAATATTAGAAAAAAACTATGAATCATGAACACCGCAGTCAACTCCATTAAAAAAGAGTTAAGTTTTCACTAAAATACCCATGTTAGGAGAAACGCATTTGTTTTTGGACTAATGAACAGTATTTAAACAATTGGAAGGCAAGGGATATTGTGGCAATATTTCTGAGGGGCGTCGGTAGGTTTAAATGCAGTTCATGTCCAATCTGTATATGTATAATACAGCTGTTTAATAACATCACAAATAGGCACCATTCCAAACAAGCATTCCAGTAAATAAATTTAACTTATTCAATAAAGGTATAGGGAAGAATAGAATACAACCATAATCCTAAATGCTGATATGAATGAACTTTTCCTTTCTTGGAATATAATTGTGGCCGTACGGCAAATGTATTTTTTTAATGGGGCTCTTACGAGTACGTGAATTAAGCTCTTGCCTCACATTTTGTGTACTACATGTGCAATTAAAGCGTCATTACTCTGCTGTAGCAGGTTTTCTCATTTAAGCTAGCGAAAAGCTGCTGTTAAGTCGGTCGTAACTGTACACGAACGCACTTGCTCTTTCTTAAAGCACTTTGTACAGTGAGGTATTACAAAATGCAAGACACTTGTTGGTATGCACAATTATGCATGAGCAAGCTGACCAGACAGCTTTTAGGTACCCATGAAGCACTCTAAAAGAGGTCTGATGGTTAAAGTGTTTGCCTGCTGACTGAAAGGTCAGTGGTTCAAACCTACCAGCCACTCCGTGGGAGAAGGATGTGGCAGTTTGCTTCCCTGAGGATTTACAGCCTTGAGAACCCTATGGAGCAGTTCTACTCTGTCCTATAGAGTTGTTATGAGTCGGAATTGACTCGATGGCAGTGGGTTTGTTTTTTGATTGGAAGCACTCTAAGGCAATGACATATTAATCACCTTCATAAATATGCCCACCCATATAAAAAATAGGAAACCCTGGAGGCGTAGTGGTTAAGTGCTATGGCTGCTAACCAAAGGTTCGGCAGTTCGAACCCGCCAGGCTCTCCTTGGAAACTCTATGCGGCAGTTCTACTCTGTCCTATAGGGTCATCGAGTCGACTCGACGGCACTGGGTTTGTTTGTTTGTTTGTTTGTTTGTTTGTTTTTTCGGTTTTTATACTTTACTCTCACGGTGATGAAAGTCATTCCTATAGACCACTCAAAGTGTTGTATTTTCATATCACAGTTTAATGTTCCCCTCAAAGAACTGCTGGTGCTGAGTTGGCAGGAACATTCCCTTCAACACTTGGGGCACCAAAGGCTACCTGTTTTAATATTTTAGCTAGGGTCAATATTTCCACTAAATGACCTTTATTCTCACATATCCGTTCTATAAATTCTTGATAAGTCTAACAGGCTTTGGTGATTGGAAAGGTATTCCTTAAAAACATTTCTATAGCTAACCAATTAGATTTAGGTGTGACTCAGTATGGGTCACAGTGTGCAAGCAGAAAATGGAAAGAGTTCCTGGTCTTGGCATACACTCTTTCTAGACTTCTGATGGCTCTGCATTTGAGCAGACACCTAGTCAGATGCAACAACCAGGGCACCAGGTCTAAATGAGCAATGGTGGCCTTATTCTGATAGTCAGGAGATCAGAGTTATATACCAGTTTTGCTACTTACACTAATATCGAAACTTTGGTCAAGTCACTTAAAAACCAGTGAATCTCCAGGGTATTTGTTAAGTGAGACAGTTGGACTCAGTCAGCTTCTAATTCCCTTTTAGCCCCAAATTACTAGGATTTTCTTAAGAAGCACTAATTCCAAATGGGATGAAACTTTGTCCTGATCACCCATATTCATTGGCGGTATAATCACTGTGTAGACTTAGCTTTTCTAAAAAGCCTAATCGTTATGTTAGAATGCGGAACTAGTGAGCGCTTACCACCGCCACAACATCTGTCGATGGCTTTCAGCTTCCTGTGCTGTGCAAACGAAGATCTTGCCTGGAAATGAATCTTTTGAACAGATGGACCTGCGCTATTTCTTGGAACTTTGAAAGCTGTACAGTGTGCCTGCCATGAACTCTTCTACGTGACTCATGAAAGCAGATGACTGTTTGCATTGCCATTTACGCACATTCATACACTCAGAAGCAGATCAACCCATTCTCTCTGAATAACATTCACTGTTAGAAAAACAGGACATTCCCTGATTTCTCTTTGGGTAGCTCATCAGTTCCTTTGAGACATTAAGGAAATTTGTCAATTTCCTTTTTCCTCTGGCCTCCCTACCACACACACCTTCTGTTTGTTACAGGTAGAAAATTCCAAAAATTAAGGTAACAGTGAAAGGCAACAGTAGAAATCACTCAGAAACAGAAAAAAATATATATATATAGCCAAAGGAAAGGAAAACAATTATTTTCAAGGCCGTGAGGAAATCTAAGTAGATTTTTTTTTTGTCTTGATCCCACATACCAGCATATATCACACATTTTTAGAAACAGTTGAGATTTGAAACTCAGTAGGAATGCACTTTACCTGCTAAATTTGATATTAGGTTCATTTTTTTTAGACTCACCTCTCATTTATAAAGGAATAATTTGAGTTGATAGCTTTTATCCACTTTTTGCCATGAAATCTTACTTCAAAAGTTTATATTTCATCAACTGTCACAGTCCCCAAGAATTTCGGTTTCACTATATATGAGGGCTAGCAGAAGTAAGCAGTAAAAATTGTGTTTAAAAGATGAATGTAAGATAAGTGAAGTTTTGGGAGAAGAAAGGCTGAAACTTGTAAGAAATGTGTCGTAGTAGCTCATAGATTACTAAGAGAACAAAAATGTTTTCTTAGCTTTCTGGTTGGTTTGAGTTAAAAATACAAGTGGGTCTCAGTAACAACTTTCCCTTGAGATACCTGCCTGGATGAAGAAGACGTTGCTGTCACTTTGCAAAGGACTTGGTGTATCTTGGGAAAAGACAAAGCTAGTACCAGCAGTTTTTCAGAGCTTGCCTAAGGCAGCACATACTTTGTCCTCTCCATCCCTATTTTCTTCCATTAAATTAAGTTTTGAGATGATCATTGCATATGTGGTGGATCTTATTAAAAACAAACCAACCTCCCTTTCTGTAGATTGCTGTAAAAAAGCTCAGGATATAATCACTTTAACGTCCACTTAAAATCCATTTCTGAAGAACAGGGCAGCATAGATGGTGGCCTTTAACATGCTGGGTGGTTTTGTTTTATCATTTTTCTATCTCCCAGATGTAATCCTCCCTTGGTTTTGCTAATAATAATAGTCACAATCCAGTAGTTCCAAATTTCTAAAGTTGACCAAAATATCAACCTTTAAATCCAGCTGTTTATAACTGCTTAGATGCTGGTATGATACAATGTATTCAATTATGGGGCAATTTGAATATATAATGAGTGGACCAGTAAGCAAGAATACAGTCTTCATGTGGTTAATGGAGATTAAAGGAAAGCATGATGGCTTGGTAACTTTTTGTGCTAATCTTCAAATTAATACGCAGGTTGAACACTGACAGAGGTGCTAGAATACATCCAGAGGTTTATATTATCTATTTCCTATTCTGGGGAAAGAAATATGCAAAATGCAGAGCCATTGTAAGGTGACAATATAAGGTTCACCAGGAATAACATGTTGACTCTTTGTGGCCAATTTAATTCAAATTATGGGCCTCATATTAGTTCAAAGAGTAACCTCCACCTTTTCTGTTTTATAAAAGATAAGTTAACTCAATGCCTTTATTTACTGTCTAGTGAGCTAATTCTTTGCCTCCTGGTACTTAAAGGTGTAAAGTTCATCTTCTCCCCTTAAAACCAGGGACCCACAATGCTAACAGTAACTACAAGAAAGAGCAGACCACAGTTAATCCTGTTAACATGGTGTACACACCTGCTGCTCTCGGAGAAATAAATCGAGACGAGAGCCCATGTCTGGAGTTTTTTGAATCTTTAATCCTCAAGGAAACTTCTGCCCCTTCCTTAGAATCCGACCAACACTAGGATTCGCCACAACTAGTGCTCCAACGTGGAGCCAGAATTTTTTTGAATGTGGAAAAATCAAAAATTGTCATCAGGCACAGCAGAAACCTTCTCTTTCTACTTCTCCATTCGAACTTGAAGAGTTCTACACGTTTGCCTAAGGAACAAACACACGTCAGGGACTCCACTATTCAACAGAATATTACAGGAAGAGAACCTGGGAGAGAGGCAACACTTCAATAAGCATAAGGGGACAGCAAGACAATAACTTCCTTTATCTCCAAAAAAACTTACAATGGGGATACCTTTGCATCTCTTCTAGAGGATTATATACTCTTAGGACATTATTTTTAATTTCTCAGAAACACATACCCATAAATGGGACCTAAAATAGGTCATTTTTGTGAAAAATTGGTACAAGGACAATAAGTACTTCTCACAAATATTTTGGGAAGCATTCTGCACAAACCTAAGGAAAAAAAGTTCATTAAAATCAAGAAAGAAAGTACACACAAATTAAGACATTTAACATAAAAGTGTAAAAAAAGTTGTAGAAACAGTATAATGTAGTAATATTTGATTAAAATTTAAGTATCTCATATTTGCAATTTTAACCATTCATAGGCATCCCTGAAAGTCCATGCTCACAGTAATTTATAATTTAGAGGCATGAATGTTAATCACACACACTTTAAGGCTGGTATATTAGGGACAAGACACTTAACCCATGTATGGGACTAGCCACCTAACAGCATTCAGTTCTCAGCTCAGCTTTGGTGTTCTCTACTCAGTATCAGTTGTGTAACTCTGAATGGGATCCATGGCATTTTTTTCAGTTGTAATTTGTAATGTTAGAGATAAATCAGAGACTATAGTGGTATTTTGGATTTTTAGGCATTCATGAATTTCTCAGAAGGAATTGTTTCTGACTTTCAAAAATTTGATTTACCATCTTTCTTTTCCAAAGTACTCCAGAGATATCAAAACATGTAGTATTAGAATTCCAAATATTTTAACAATAATTTAATACTTGAGAGTATTATACATGAATAATAACAATAAATAATAATAAATCATATGGAGGAGTGATTAGTAATTTAGAATCAAATGGCAGAGGGCTTACGAATCAAAGGTAAAGATCTGTTACACAAATTTGAGAGGTTTGGATGCTTAAAACCAATAGCAAAGAGAAGACTAATGATGTAATTGTATGAACAGATATTTCCCAGTTTTAAAAAAGATTTTGAGCCTTAGAGCAATAGGAACAGGCCCATTTTCCCCATCACTGCTAACTTTGATCTCTCCCTGTCTACCACAAAACTAAAGACTAGAACATGATTTGAGGAAGAGCAGAACTTTTGAGTTCAGGTCACTGTGTCTACTTGACTTTATCCAGATATATCAGAGCCAACGCATTCATGAAATGGGTCAGTCACGGCTCATCAGTGGGCACAGATGACTGAAGATAAAGTGTGATGCTCAAGAAAGTTTAGAGGAGCTTCAGATCCTTTAGAAAAGGCAAAGAATGGATGAAGAAATACACCACTTACATATTTCCAATCCTTCATTTTCTCAACATTGTTCAAAGACATGAAAAGTCTTTCAGGGAATGTTCTTTTAACTTCATATATCCCCACTAAGTATTTTAAGAATGATAACATAGCTTTCCTTCCTAGCTTTTATTTCTCATCAATTCCTAAATCCCAGTCATCTCTCTAATCTATTCCCTACTCTCTAACTGGCTGTCAATACCTTAACTGAGGCCTTTATTCAACCTTGTTTGCACAATTTAAAACACTTTCTGATTTGTCTCCCTAATTTGTCTGGTCACTGACATTTCCTTTTCCTCTTTGCCACCATCACCCTAAAAAAGAGAAATCTATAATAGTTTCCTGTAGGCAGAAATCCAAACTGTTGCCAGTGATATGTAAGGTCATTCATGATTAGACCTCAATCCACCCATCTTCATCTCTCCTTCTTCCCAGCTCCCCCCATAAACACACATATGCTTAACTTCAGTCATACCTATTTCAAAATATGTTCATGTATTCATGCATATTCATGCTTCCTTATCTTTGTATATATTTTTACCTTTGCCTGAAATACTCTTCTTTCAATCCCCAAGAGAATGTTACCATTTCTGAAAAGCCTTCGTAATTCATCTAGCCAGCACGTCATCTATACTTCTATTGTAAGGCTTATCTTATCATATTATGATCATTTACTAGCTTGTTTGTTACTCCCACTGAACTGTACTCCCACTGAGGTATTGGAACAAAAGAATATTAGTTTCCATTTTGCTTCCTCAGTGCTAAGCAGCAATCCTGACATACAGAAAAAGTCTAACGTTCATTGAATGAAAGATTGAATCAAGGGATGGATGGATAGGTGAATGCATGGACGAGTGGATAAATAAACAAATAAATGAATGAATAAATATAAAGGGGAAATCATAAGTAATTTCAGAAGGGAAAGTAGGTTATTATTTGGATTGTCACTGAACATCAAGGGGAATGATTAGGTGACCCAAAAGGTCAGTTCCTCCCTTTTTAACTTCTGGGATTGTTCCCATGATTCTGTGGTTTCAGAATGTGAAATTATAGATCTGCATGGGTGCTGACATTCAGCCTCATATTTCTATCTCAAATATTTAAATTTATTCTCATTTGGAAAAGGTCTGATTTTTAAAACAAAATTAATTCATGAAAATAATAATGCAAGGCGATAATAGCAATCTGTGATGCTTTAATTGGTATCAGACTAACCACTGGGGATGTGGAAAATGTCCAAATGGATACATCAAGGTTGATGCTAGCATATTCATTACAGTTAATATTTCATTTAGAAATTATTCTAATTTTTTAAAAAATGTGCTTCTGCTCTCTTGAGTAATTTCCATACTGGTGCTTAACACTGTCAGGAAATTTTTCTCATGAAATATTTCGCAGTGACAATGATCCTACACCTAGGTATTACATGCTCACTTGACATCAGATATGATGATGCAAATAAAATATTATAAAAGTTCCTATAATGAAACACAGTCTACAAATACCACAATGACGGATTCACCCCCAAAAAATTATGCTTTCAGTTGCACAAAGACACACATGCCCACACACACACACAAAATTACACACTCTATACTTACATTGGAAACCCGGGTGGCATAATGGTTAAGTGCTTTGGCTGCTAACCAAAGGGTCGGCAGCTGGAATCCACCAGGTGCTCCTTGGAAACTCTATGGGGCAGTTCTACTCTGTCCTATAGGGTTGCTATGAGTCGGAATCAACTTGACGGCACTGGGTTTGGTTTTTTTTTATATATACTTACATCAGGATAGCTGAACCCTTTTTTTTTTTTTCCAAATATAGAAAATGGTGTTTTAAAAGACAAAGATAAGTTAATTTTTGCTTAGCAAAAGTGCTGCAAATTTTCCAGGTCTAGACTATAATGCCAAAGATGGATGAGCCTCCTATTCCCCAGAGAAACCCAGAGCCCACTCACCCTTCCTTTGCTTCCATCTCTCGGATCATAATTGTTAGCATCAGAAGGCAAATTAGTTCACACCCATTTTCTCTTGTAACCCTCAGAATTAGTCTGTGAGACTGTCCCTGTTTACCATTGACTGATATTATTGATGTTAGTCCCTGTCACTAGTTACTATTACCTGTACTTTACAGTTGAGGAAATTGAAGCTCAGATAAATTAAGTAAAAATTCCCAAAGATTCAAACAAGCAGTAAGTGATGATCTGGAGAACACGATCCCCATTCTTGAGATTCAAACCCAGTGAAAAAGTTCTATGTTTCCAATTCCTCCATTCATTCATTTGACTGATATTTATTGAACACATTCTAAGTGGTAGACCCTGTTCTAGACATAAAGGGGGAAAAAAATATACAAAAATCACTGCTCTTGCATAACTTGCAATCTAGAGAGGCAAGCAACAGACAAGATGGATAAGTAAAATTTTAAAGTATGTTAGGCAATGCTAAGAGAAAAAGCCGAGAGGAAGGGAGGGATTTTTGAGGCAGCGTGTACAATTTTAGTTCGCATAGACAGGAAAGGCTTGCTGAGAAGGTGAGGTTTCAGTAAAAACCTAAAGAGATGAGAGTCAGTCAGACTGATATCTGGAGGAAGAACACTTCAGGCAGCAGGAACAGCAAGTGCAAATGCCCTGAGACAACAGCAGTGAGGAGGGCAGTGTGGCTGCAGTGGAGTAAGAAAGGGGGAGAATAATAGGGAATGAGGTCCAGAGATTTGTTCATTCATTCATTCATTCATTACTTCATTTATTCAACAGACAATATTTGCTCCTATGTTACTTATTGGGAATAATCAGTGGGTGAAAGCAGATATAGTCCTTGCTCTCATGAAGTCACTCAAAAAGAGCCAACATTGAAGTTACCAGGAACACAAATTGCTTCATGCTCTCCAGACCCCAAAAATCTCATTCCTCGAAGTTGAAATTGAATAGAGCCCAGATGGACATTAGAGACCACACAGTTCTGATTTATACCTGTTGTCCAGACATCCTGTTGAGTGACCCAGTGTGAACACTCATCCCTCATATAGTGACTACCCTTCTCATGGAAATTTGAATTTTATTAGATAACCCCTGGAGGCTGATGATGCCAAAATATGAATGAATGAATCTCTATTGCAAGAATTTCAGCCACTATGATAGGCAAAAAAGGAGCTTTCTTTGAAGCATAAATCATTTCTGACACACCCACTAACTCACATGGAGTTGCTAGTAAATGTTTAAGGCTGGCATTGAGGAAGGGTTCCTACGTAGAGCACTGTATCTAACTTACTCACTTTTCCATTGTAAAGATGAGTCATGATGGTTATAATGTGAAAGATTCACTAAAATGAGATCAATTAGTTTTGTAGTCCAGAGTCATGAATTCTGAGAATCAAATTAAAGCTATGGCATACACTATTAACTCAGAGATAAAGATTTATTATAACAAAGAGGTCAAATAGACTTTTTAAAATTTTTAGGCCTATTTTTAAAGCACTGTATCATATTAGAATTTTGTATTATTTAATATTTTCTTAAGTATATATTTTATCAGCTAGATTTTTCTTACAATTTCTATTATTTTATAAAGAAAACTTTTATTGTTATGGAACTTTCCCAATTTTGCCTAAAATTGAAGAATCAGAAGTCCCTATATATTTCAATTTCCCTTCCCTTTTCCTTTCTTTACCATCAGTAATTAGAAGTTGAAAAAAGATGCAATGTGTCCTACACATGCTGAACGTTCATCTAACAATGATAATGATGATGATGATGGTGAAGACAATAGTAAGTTTCAAGATTTTCAGAGAACCAGGAAAGCAATAAGCATAACGTAGTGTTTTTTTTGGTTTTTTTAGTGATTAAAAGCACACAGTTTGGAATCATCCAGTCATGGTTAATCCTGACTTGGCTATTTACTAAGGGTATAAATATTTCACTTATAAAGAACATCGGTTTCCTAACCTATCAATGGCGATAATCCCTAGCTCGTATAATCTAAATGTATCTCATATAATCTAAATATATAATAATGCATTATGAATGCATTTCTGCCTCTGTGATAGTATGATTGTCTTTTACAAAGCTAAGCATTTCCTGTACAAAACATAGGCTAAGATCTGCTCTATTTTCAAAGATTAAACTAGAGTCAGGGTAAATCATAAAGAGAGTATATTTTGTCCATAAAGTCTAACACAATTATCTTTTTATCTCCTAAGCATAAAAACATACATATTACAAGATATTTTGTTTGAATGTAGTGAGATTTAAAAAATCACTTAGATTTTATTTGTTATTCCATAAATAGGAATTATTGGCCTCAGCTAATTGCTGAATAGCTATAAACACGTTCTGCATCAGATTCGATTTGGTATTTTTGTGATTTAGTAAGACCATTAATGGTATATTAGTAATAGCAAGGTCAAGGATGGACCAGCACTCAACAAAGCAATCCTCTCCTGCCGCATCAACCGCTCCAGGCTAGCTGCATCTTAAATTGTTACAAACAACTAAAAAAAAAAACTAAAAATACAGTAAAGCCTGGGAAAGCTAGAATCTGTGTAAGGAAAAAATCTGTCAGGGAAGGAAAACTCAAATACTTTCCACTAATAATGATAGACTAGTGGTAAGCCGCACTCTGTCAAAGGCAGAAACCTTGCAAGACCTGGAAAAACAAGGCAGTCTCGTCAAGTTCTGGCTCTCACGGGCTTCACTGCCAAAAAAAAAAAAAAAAAAAAACTATCATATAAGCCTCAATATAATTCCCTCCCTTTCCAGTTAGCAAAACACTTTAACCGTAAGGAGATACCTTTTTGTGAGGCTGTCTTTGAATTATACCAGTGGTTGTAGAAATACCAGTTGAGTTAAGCTCAACAATTGCAATGGTCAGAAAAAAAATGCCTCTTTCTCTTTGTACCCGACCCTTTGTAGCTCTGGTAAATCCTCAAGAGATGGTGCTGAAAAGTCAGTATCTGATGGCTCTAGAGGAGAAACTAATGTTTTTGCTCTTGTAGCATAACCCTTGGAAAAGCACCTTTCCAGTTGATTAATGCAACAGTTCCCACCTGGCCCATCTATGGGAGGTAACTGGAATGACCCAGATCCAGACACTGCAATCTACTTAGCACAGCTCTGAAATTTCTGGAGCCCTGGTGGCTTAGTGGGTAAGAGCTACAGCTGCTAATCAAGAGGTTGACAGTTGGAATCCACCAGCCGCTCCTTGGAAACCATGTGGGGAAGTTCTACTCTGTCCTATAGGGTCACTATGAGTTGGAATCCCTTGGATGGCAATGGATTTTTTTTTTTTTGTCCTTTAGTTTTGTTTTGTTTTTGTAGTTTCTGTCTAGGATGAATTTTTGTGGCTAATCCAAAAGGAATAGGTACAGACAGACCAACCTCCAATGAATGCATTACTGTATCTCCCTTTAAAGCTCTCGTTTAAATATGAATGAAGATAGTAAAGAACGTCTTAAGAGATGTCCTCGGAGCCTGGGGGTACAATGGTGAAAGTCCCCCTGCTAACCTTTCTACTGATTCTCACAAGGTCCGCTGAGAAGGTGAACAACAACTACTATGGAATAATAACGCTTGTATATGAGTCAAAAAAAAAAAAAAATGGCCCATTTTATTAGCCTATGAGAAAACCTGCTTACTTTGTGTCAGGAACTGTTTTAAGTCCTTTACAAATGTTAAATAACTTAATTTATATACAGAAACCTATGAGGTTTTACTACATTGTCCCAATCTCATAGACATGGAAACTGAGGAACTGAAATGAAAAATTACTTGCCCACCAGCTAACAAGTAGTGGAGTTAGGATTTGAACTCAAATCTGACTAATCCAAGTGAGCCTGGGTGGTGCAAATGGTTAAGCACTTGACTACTAACTGAAAGATTGGTAGTTTGAACCCATCCAGAGGTACCTTAGAAGACAGACCTGGCGATCTGCTTCCAAAAGGTCACAGCCTTGAAAACCCTATGGGCTGTAGTTCTCTGCACACATAGAGTTGCATGAAGTTGGAATCTACTTGACAGGAACTAACAACAGTCTGACTTCAGGAGGAGTCCCTGAAGGGTGCAAATAGTTAAGTGCTTCACTACTAAAAACAAGGTTGGTGGCTCAAAGCCACCCAGCAGCACACTGGAAGAAAGTCCTGGCAATCTGCTTCCAAAAGGTCGTGGCCTCAAACACCCTATGGAGCACAGTTCCATTCTGTAACACATGGGTTAACCACGAGTCAGAATCAACTCAACGGCTGCAAATTTAGTTTGGGTTTTTTTTTAATCTGACTTCAGATTTTGGGTTCTTATTCATTACACCATTCTTGAAGGCGTTTTCAGCAGAACACACCAGCCTTTTCTCTTGACCATTCACCTAAGTATGTTAAGTGACAGTAAACTCTGATAAAATTTTATTCATAAATTACTTAACCTCCACTGATGTAAATAGAGCCCATTTTAAGATAAATAAATAAGTAAAATGGTAGCTCCTGGCAACCTATCCATTGTGAATGAGTTAGGCAAAGCTAACAGAGCTCTGGGGCCATTCTGAGACATCTTCAGCAATTTAAAAGTTTTTTTTGTTTGTTTCCTCCAAGCAAAAGTCCTGTTAAATCAACATAGATTATTACTCCCCTCCCAAGGAACAAGATTTCCTTGTTCAGCATTAGGTTAAACAGCCTGGCTTGTAGCTTGGGGATGCCCTTATGAGAACAGTTCCTAGTTTTGTTGTATGTAGTGTGACTAAAGAATGAGATCGATCCTTTTCTTTCCTGTAATAACATGCTTTTGTTGTTATCATTGTTGTTATAAAAATGCACTCTTCTCCCAGAGATCACCTTTCTGCCAAATAATAGCTTGGCTTATAAAATAAACAATTAGACTCCTGAGGAATGTGCTTCTTTAAACAATCAACTCTACAAGACCAAAGGTCAACATTTACACAAAAGCAAAGATGAATCAGTGTGGAGAAGCAGGGAAACAGGCAGGCGGAGTGGAGAGAGTGAGAGTGCTGACACATTACAGCGATTGTAACCAATGTCACGGAACAATTTTGTGTATGAATTGTTGAATGAGAATCTAATTTGTTGTGTAAACTTTCTCCTAAAACATAATAAACTATTAAAAATAATGCACTCTTTAGGCATAGATAATTTAAATGACAGTCATTTAATGGCTTGCTTGACTCAGATTATTTTCTCAAAAGATTGCCCTTTCCAAACTAATCTGGTATCTCACAGATAGAATAAGATGTATGTAACCTGAAGAGGTAAGTTAGAAAAAATATACCAAAACTTCCAGCGCAGATAGAACAAGAAAATATCTCAACAAGAATATGTGTAGTCTGAAGTGGCATCTCCATTCAGCAGGAGCACTGTGACTATATTCGCCTTTGTGTAATCCAATTCCTGACAAAGTGACTAATCTTGGATATAACCCACTGCCGTCGAGTCTATTCCAACTCATAGTGACCCTTTAGGACAGAGTAGAACTGCACTATAGAGTTTCCAAGGAGCACCTGGCAGACTCGAACTGCCGACCTCTTGGTTAGCAGCCGCAGCACTTAACCACTTCATCACCAGGGTTTCCGATCTTGGATATGTACTCAATAAACTCTTAGCAAATTAGTGGCTCAGATATGATTTTGCCTCTACCATGTCCACTGACAGGTACAGCATAAACAGTAAAAAATCTCCAAATTTGCATGTAGGGCATAAAAAATACCCCCTCACAGATAGCAGGATTCTACTCCTTGAACCTCCTGTGACTGTGTATATCCACAGTAGGTTTGACCAAGATTTGAGGCTGATCATATAATTGCTAGTGCAAGATTCTCCAGAATTATCTTTTCCTCTGCCATGGCAACCAACAAAATACCACACGATAGGTTCTGGAGTAAGGAGGACCCAGAATTGACACCTACGGCCCACCTATGATGGAGATATAGCCTGGTAAGACATAAACCTTTGTTGTTTTAAAACACTGAGATTTGAAGGTTGTGTTTCTTATTTTTTTCTTTTTTTTCCTAATCTGACTAACACAGAGTCTATCCTACCAGATCATGAGTGGGAATTTCTCTGGGCAAGGGCTATGTATGTCTTGCTCGCATACATAACCCCAGAGTTTTGCATAAAGTCTGACATATAGTAGCAATTCAATAATTTTTCAAGTAAATGAAAAAAATGACCTTAATCTATATCAGAACAGCCTCAAAATGAAGTATGATATCTGAAATCTTAGGAAACAGGGTCAACAAGTAGTACTGGAAAAATACAGAATTCACAGAAATTCCAAACCAAAAACCTTAGCTTAAAAATCTGATCAGTAAGGGATTATTATGTGGGTGCCTACAATGGAGTCACTGAATAATAATTATAGATAAGTTTTGCGAGACTTTCCACTAAATAACAACAGTTGGAAATAGCCTTGGAGAAAAGTGTACTGAAGTGGCCTACTATGTCTTTCTAGTCTCCTCAGATTCTCACTTTAGTGTGAGCACAATGAATAAAACCTTGCGTATTTACAGCTGGCTCAGAAGCACCTTATTTTATCAGATGCTCTTATGGATTGAATTGTATCTCCCAAAAAGTTGTGTTGAAGACCTAACCCCTGTACCTATAAATTTGACCTTGTTTGGAAATAGGGGTTTTCTTTTGTTATGTGAACGAGTTCACACCAACACAGGGTGGGTCCTACACCTAATCCTTTCTGCGTGGTTTCTCAAAAAGAGTAGTACAGACGTAGAGACATACAGAGGAAAATACCATAGATGCATCTATAAGCAGCAAAGGAACGCCAAGGATCGCTGGCAATCACCAGACACTAGTAGAGAGACCCACAGAAGGAATCCACATGGCCAAGAATCTGATTTGGATTTTTATCCCCCAGAACTGTGAGAATATAAATGTCTGTTCTTTAAAGCAACCAGCTTGTGGTATTTTTTGTTACGGCAGCACTAGGTAATTGGGATTGATACTTAAGACTTTTCATCTTAGTACAAAAAGTACTTTCAAATGGATAATGGATGAATCTTGGTGAATGGTATCGTTTCCCCCAAGAAGGATACCAATTTGTCACACAATGCCTTGTGAAAATGACTAACACCCTTTTATCTGGCTTCTAACTACAGAAATACCTTGATTCCTACTGATGGATCTAGTCACTTGGCCCTTACCCTTGCAATTATGTAATGAAGATTATTCAGACATAAAAAACACTGTGTTGAATACTCACACCACTGCTTCTAGGAATATCAGTTATGTAATCAATAACTTTTGAAGAACACATGATGGCCTTGTCAATATTAGTAAAAAATCTTCTGAGAAAATACTGTGTAACATATATTTATATTATAATAATTACATGGCACATAATATTTTTATACTTCTTAGGAGGCAATATGTTTAAATGGAAAGAGTACAAATGTTGGAATCAAACAGATCTATGTTTGATCTCTGCCACTTACTAATTATGGGGCTTTGGGAAAATTATGTAACCTATTTGAACCTCTTTTTCTCATCTGTGTGAAAGAATCCTAGAAGTTACGTTAACAATTGGAAATATTTTGTTTAGCGCATACAGCACAGTACCCGGCAAAAGTTGTCACTCAACAGAAGTAAGCTATTAGTATTTTTAACAGTATCATTTTTATGTTATCTTGATCTCCTATTCATTTTTGAATGTTACAAATCTTGAAATGTCCAAGTAATAGCTAGCCCTTAACTTTCTGGACACACAACTCCTACACTTGACTGTCTTATGAATAAACAAGATCATCTGATGACTAAGCAATAGCTATAATACATCTTGAACTTCTTTCTATGGAGTTTGAAAGACATTATCTCAATGTGGCCATTCATCTATTAAACCCTATAAGAACCTGGTTGGGATCTGCATTCTGAACAGGGGTTGGTCTGTGCTAATGATTAGTTTATGGAGCTCACATTTTGTTACTAGAAAGAGAAGAGAAGGATCTGCCCTGGAGAATCAAGTGTACCTCTTCCAAAGCAAAAGGAATGTGAAATTAAAGAATGGCAAAGAAAGAAGAAATTCCATAAATCATCCTCAAGACTCAACTTGGATGATGCATGGCTAATTACACATAAACCCAGAATGGCAGAACTAGTATCTCAGGTCCTTAGCAAATTTTGCCCAGCAGCACTCTGGGAGAACTGAGCATACTGTATAAGCACCCTTCATAAGATGGTGCATGTTCGTGGAGATGAGGCTGAAGGAACTATGGTGCAGCAGAAAAGGGAGAATGATATTAGGTTATAAGGCCTTATGCAACCTTGAGGAGTTGGGTAGACCTAGTACCATTGCATAGTGACCCCGAGTGGCCATGCTGGGTAAAATAGAGAATTAAAAATTACCTGATGCACGCTGACAATGTCTCCATCTCTCTGTAATTTCAGTAACCTCAGAAAGGCTGAAACTCTTGATGAGAGGTTATACGCACTACCAAAAATACTTCTGCCCTGATCTGTAGATTTTTGTAGTCCACTGAACAAAGCACTTTGCTTTCCTGTTATGAATATTTATCCTTACCTTTGGTATCATATGTAAAGTAAGGGTAAATATTCATAACAGGAAAGCAAAGTGCTTTGGTATCATATGGAAACCCTGGCGGCATAGTGGTTAAGATCTATGTCTGATAACCAAAAGGTTGGCAGTTTGAATCCAACAGGTGCTCCTTAGAAACCCTATGGGGCAGTTCTACTCTGTCCTACAAGGTCTCTATGAGTCAGAATCGACTCCACAGCAATGGGTTTGTTTGGTTGGTTGGGTTTTTTTTTTGGTGTCGCATAGTATCTGCCAAGAGTTGCTGTTAACAACCCTCACCATAAACTTTATTCATAAGGAAATACCCTTGCAGCCCGTTATAGTCTGGAGGCAGATGGTGCACATCTATATTACATATGCAGGGGTTCTCTCAACAGTTCATTTCACTCGTGAAATTAAATCTCAAACAATGGTTGCCTTCAATAATCTCACAAATCGATCACATGTTGTAATTGACGTTGGGGGTTGAGATTTCTAATCATGATTCTTCTGTCAGCCAAATCAGCTGTTGATAATATTCAATTTTATTTCTTTTAAGATAGAATAAAAGCATCTCAGTATATGAATCCAAGAAACAGACCGACTAAATCAACTCTCTCCATAATTACTCGAACAGTGCTTTCAACTGTAGGGTATTTTAAAGTTGCAAAGCAGAGACTACTTTCAATTACTTGCAAGCATCATATACACTGCCTGGTATTATCAAGTTGCTCTCTCTAGTGCACTCTGTCTCTCCTAGTTTTCCTTCAACAAAACCAGGAAGAGAATAGGAGATGCAAGGTAAAGGTAAAATATTGTAGTCAACAGAAGAGAATAAGCAATAAAAGGCTGAGGTAAAAACAGTCAATGGTAAGCAGAACCTCAACAAAACAACACATTATTGTTCCTTTATTGACTTTGGGCTAATGCCACCGTAAATCGTGGGAACCCAGCACTGGTACTTAATAGTAGCAAAACACAGTAATATTGCGCCACTGGAGCTGAAAGTATAGTCACAGCTAAATAACTATCATTTTAATAAGTTAAGTATTAAACATTATAATAAACGGAATTCTCTGGTTTGGTGTAAACTATAAAGATTTTTGTTTCTTTGTTTTAGTTTGGCAATTAGAGTTTTACAACTTAGATGACATTTCAACTGAATGGTTGATCTTGTTGTAACTAATACATGTTATTAAAGATTTTTTAAGTGTTCTGTAAGCATAAAGCATTAACAAATATGTGCAATGTTTTAAGGTTCCAATATTCTTACTTGCTGATGGGAATCTTAAATTATTTTCAATTTAATTAGAGTTATTACTGTGGCCACAATTCTTCATGCACAAAATCTATGTACATGTGTGCCTGTGTGTGCATTTTTTAACTAGTAGGAAATTTTTAAATCATGTAAAAGGCCAATTAAAAAGTATTTATTCAGTGTTGGATTTTTCTCAATAGGAAGGTAGTCTAATTGAAAAACTATTTTATTGATTTTTTTTCTATTATGCCATTACAGTACCAGATACAAAGTATTTACTGTAGTTCAGTCTTGAAATTACAGAACACAATGTGTTAAGTTTAGTAGCTATATTCTGATGATTAATAGATTTTTGCAGCTGTTTCTTCTCATCTTGAGTCATGTCACATCAGCAAATGAAGGTCCTGAAAGCTTTACTCCATTCACGTCTTTAAGGTTGACTCTACTTTGAGGAGACAGCTCTTCCCCAGTCATCTTTTGAGTGCCTTCCAATCTGGGGGGCTCATCTTCCAGCACTATATCAATGTTCCGCTGTTATTCACAAGGTTTTCACTGGCTAATGCTTTTCAGAAGTAGACTGCCGGGTCTTTCCTAGTCTTAGTCTGGAAGCTCAGCTGAAGATTGTCCTCCACAGGTGACCCTGATGTTAACTGAATACCGGTGACATACCTTCCAGCAACACAGCAACATGCAAGCCCCCACAATACGACAAAATGACAGACGCATGGAAATCATCAAAAATGAAATGGAACACATAAACATCGATGTCCTAGGCATTAGTGAGCTGAAATGGACTGGTATTGGCCATTTTGAATTGGACAATCATACGGTCTACTATGCTGGTAATGACAACTTGAATGGTGTAGCATTCATTGTCAAAAAGAACGTTTCAAGATCTATCCTGAAGTATAATGCTGTCAGCGATAGGATAATATCCACATGCATATAGGGTCTCTATGAGTCGGAATCGACTTGACAGCACTGGGTTTGGCTTTCTTTTTTATATACAAGGAAGACCAGTTAATATGACTATTATTCAAATTTATGCACCAACCACTAGGGCCAAAGATGAAGAAATAGAAGATTTTTATCAGCTTCTGCAGTCTGAAATTGATCAAACATGCTATCAAGATGCATTGATAATTACTGGTAATTGGAATGTGAAAGTTGGAAACAAAGAAGAAGGATCAGTAGTTGGAAAATATGGCATTGGTGATAGGAATAATGCCAGAGATTGAAAGATAGAATTTTGCAAGACCAATGACTTCTTCATTGCAAATACTTTCTTTCACCAACAGAAACGGTGACTATACACATGGACCTCACCAGATGGAAAACACGGAAATCAAATTGACTACATCTGTGGAAAGAGACGATGGAAAATCTCAATATCATCAGTCGAGACAAGACCAGGAGCCGACTGTGGAACAGAACATCAATTGCTCATATGCAAGTTCAAGCTGAAACTGAAGAAAATCAGAGCAAGTCCACGAGAGCCAAAATATGACCTTGAGTATATTCCACCTGAATTTAGAGACCATCTGAAGAATAGATTTGATGCATTGAATGCTACTGACCGAAGACCAAATGAGTAGTGGAATGACATCAAGGACATCACCCATGAAGAAAGCAAGAGGTCATTGAAAAGACAGGTAAGAAAGAAAAGATCAGCATGCATGTCAGAGGATACTCTGAAACTTGCTCTCAAACATCGAACAGCTAAAGCAAAAGGAAGAATTTATGAAGTAAAAGAACCGAACAGAAGATTTCAAAGGGTGTCTCGAGAAGACGAAGTAAAGTACTATAATGACAGGTGCAAAGAGCTGGAGTTGGAAAACCAAAAGGGAAGAACACGCTTGATGTTTCTCAAGCTGAAAGAACTGAAGAAAAAATTCAAGCCTCAAGTTGCAATAGTGAGGGATTTTATAGGGAAAGTATTAAATGACTCAGGAAGCATCAAAAGAAGATGGAGGGAATACACAGAGTCATTATACCAAAAAGAATTAGTCAATATTCAACAATTTCAAGAGATGGCATATGATCAGGAACTGATGGTACTGAAGAAAGAAGTCCAAGCTGCTCTGAAAAAAAAATTTTTTTTTTTTTTTTTCAGAAGGCACTGGCAAAAAACAAGGCTCCAGGGATTGATGGAATATCAATTGAGATGTTTCAACAAACAGATGCAGCGCTGGACATGCTCACTCGTCTATGCCAAGAAATATGGAAGACAGCTTCCTGGTCAACTGACTGGAAGAGATCCATATTTATGCCTATTTCCAAGAAAGGTGATCCAACTGAAAGTGGAAATTATAGAACAATATCATTAATATCACAGGCAAGTAAAATTTTGCTGAAGATCATTCAAAAACGGCTGTAGCAGTATATCGACAGGGAACTGCCAGAAATTCAGGCCGGTTTCAGAGGAGGACATGGAACCAGGGATATCATTGCTGATGTCAGATGGATCCTGGCTGAAAGTAGAGAATACCAGAAGGATGTTTACCTGTGTTTTATTGACTATGGAAAGGCTTTCGACTATGTGGATCATAACAAATTATGGATAATATTGCAAAGAATGGGAATTCCAGAACACTTAATTGTGCTCATGAGGAATCTTTATATAGATCAAGAGGCAGTTGTTCGGACAGAACAAGGGGATACTGATTGGTTTAAAGTCAGGAAAGGTGTGCGTCAGGGTTGTATTCTTTCATACCTATTCAATCTGTATGCTGAGCAAATAATCCTAGAAGGTGGGCTATATGAAGAAGAATGGGACATCAGGATTGGAGGAAGGCTCATTAACAACCTGCGTTATGCAGATGACACAACCTTGCTTGCTGAAAGTGAAGTTGACTTGAAGCACTTTGTGATGAAGATCAAAGACCACAGCCTTCAGCATGGATTGCACCTCAACGTAAAGAAAACAAAAATCCTCACAACTGGACCAATGAGCAACATCATGATAAACGGAGAAAAGATTGAAGTTGTCAAGGATTTTATTTTACTTGGATCCACAATCAACAGCCATGGAAGCAGCAGTCAAGAAATCAAAAGATGCACTGCGTTGGGCAAATCTGCTGCAAAGGACCTTTTCAATGTATTGAAGAGCAAAGGTGTCACCCTGAAGGCTAAGGTGCACCTGACCCAAGCCATGGTATTTTCAATCGCATTACATGTATGTGGAAGCTGGACAATGAATAAGGATGACTGAGGAAGACTTGACGCCTCTGAATTGTGGTGTTGGGGAAGAATATTGACTATACCATGGACTGCCAAAAGAACGAACAAATCTGTCTTAGGGGAGGTACAGCCCGAATGCTCCTTAGAGGCAAGTTTGGCGAGGCTGTGTCTTAGAAACCCTAGTCTTAGGAAACATTGGTGACGTAGTGGTTAAAGCTAGAGGTGCTAACCAAAAGGTGCTCCTTGAAAACTCTATGGGGCAGTTCTACTCTGTCCTATAGGGTCACTATGAGTTGGAATAGACTCGATGGCAGTGGGTTGGGTGTCTTAGATACTTTGGATATGTTGTCAGGAGGGATCAGTCCCTGGAGAAGGACATCATCCTTGGCAGAGTACAGGGTCAGCGGAAAAAAGGAAGACCCTCAACGAGGTGGATTGACACAGTGGCTGCAACAATGAGCTCAAGCATAACAACGATTGTAAGGATGGCTCAGGACTGGGCAGTGTTTCGTTCTGTTGTGCATAGGGTCGCTTTGAGTCAGAACCAACTTGACGGCACCTAACGACAACAACAACTATATTCCGAGGAGGCAAATTATTGAATAAATTACCTTTGAATGGCATCACCATCTGTTATCCTTGAGTTTTAGGGACAGTTATGGGCCAGGTAATACTAGACTGCCACTAAGCTTCTGTGGCATCTGTACAAACCTCTATCCTACCAATCCTCTACATGACAGTTGATTTACTGACTTTCTATCCAATTGACTGTAAACTCTTAGCAGAGAATCATGGTTTTGTTTGTTTTTAGAATCCCCAGAGCCTAGCACAATGCCTGGAACATAGCAGACATTCAATTTATCTTTACGGAGTGAATAAGCAAATGAATGAACAATCTTCCCCTTAAATGGGGTTTAGAAATCCTGATAATACCAAAAAAACAAAACAAAACCCATTGCTGTCAATTCTGACCCACAGTGACCCTATAGGACAGAGCAATACTGGCCCACAGGGTTTCTAAGGAGCAGGTGGTGTATTCAAACTGCTAACCTTTTGTTTAGCAGCCATATCACTTAACCACTGTGACACCAGGGCTCCAACCCTGACATATAAATATATGTGTATATATTTATAGATATATATGTATATATGAGATACATACTAGTTTTAAAACATCTTTAATACTGTGTTCTATTTTAAATGGATGTGCATTCTGAGGGTGTTTACAATGTGTTACCAATGACATCAACCAACTAGGAAGCAAGTTTTAAGATTGTAATAGAGCAAATAATATTCACCTAATGGATCATGAACTTCTAGTACTTCTTACAAATCCCACGTTCAGAAGGAGACTCAAAGGCCACATAATATTTCTTTAGGTTATATACCCTGTTGTATCATTCGACACTCCTGACTCCCTAGAACTCTCCCTTTCTGTGTTCTCTGGATTATCTTCTCTCTTGGTTTTCCTCATATCTTCTGAGCACACGTCACGTTTCTTAGTAGACACTTTCTTCTCAATTAGCTGCAAAATGTCTTTGTTGCTCCTCTTATTCTATGTCTTCCTTCTTAGAGAGCCTGCCAAACTGATTATTTTAAAACCATCTAGGGAATAATGACCCCTCAGATGGCTATCTGGATCTCCTGACCTATATATCTAATTATCCACTATGTATTTCTACCTCATAGTCTCTTTAGTTAATATCAGCAAATTGGTCAATCCAGCAGTATATGAGGAATATATTAGTCTTCCTAGACTTTTTCCCATTTACTCATTTCTCGTATTCAATTAATTATCAAGTACTATCAGTTCTACTTCCTAGCCCTCCCCACTCCTGCTATCATCACTACCATTTTCTTAGTTCAGGCCCATTATCTCTTACCTCCCTCAAATCTGTCTTACTCATTATAGCCAGACTGACTTTTTAAAGTATAAATCAGATCCTTCTCTTCTCCTACTTAAGGTTCTTCAATAATTCACTCTTGCTTATAGATTAAAACCCAGATCTCTTAGCTTGGCACTTAAAAAGCCATCATTATACAAACTTTGTCTGCTATGATTTCCCTCTCAGAGATTCCCTATTACCCCCCATATTAAGATCCTGTGTGAACTGATTTTAATTCAACAAACAAGACATGAGCATCTATGCCTCCATGCCTTTGCATAAGCTGTTTTCTCTTTTTGGTGTTTTGTGTGTGTCATAACTTCTTCATTATCCAGTACTGCTATAACAGTATTATCACAAGTGAATGGCTTTAAAAAACAGAAATGTATTTTCTCACATTTAGAAGGCTAGAAGTTCAAATTCAGGCACTCAGGGTGTGTGTGTGGTGAACAATGGATCAAATTGTAAGACACCTTTCTTACTGTAGGCAGCATCAAAAAAACCTGAAGGTTATCACCCTGTACTGTGGGCTAGGGTGCAATCCAGGGCCTGCCTGGAGGTGAGATGAAGACAAATGAATGGGCACGTGCCTGTTAAGAAAAGGCTGATCAAGAAAGAATTACACCTAGGCCTGTACTTAAATTTGCAAGGCAAGAGAAAGTACCGTGAATGAAGAATTCAAACAAATTGCACTACGTTATAGAGTCACTGTGAGCCGTGATCGACTCAACGGCAGTGGGTTTTAAGGTGAAGGAATGAGCCTTTTTCCTCGTGCTGTGTTCTTCCCCTACCCTAGGCCTGAAATAGCATCCCCGGACACTGTCCAGGGCACAGCCTTGGTATAAAATCCAGTAGCATCTGAAGGGGACGACTTGAGGTTTTAATCAGCAAAGCATCATAAGGTGCTACTTCTTTTCTCCCTTACAAAGGATTAAAAAGTGAATATTTATACTATGCATCTTCTGAGATTAGCCAGTTATTACTGTCATATAAATTTAACTGGAAAGGAAGTTAAAAATGTCCTTGGCACAAGGGACCAAAGAATAAATGTTACTTAAAGGAGCAAGGAGCTTGAAATTGAATCTAGCTCAATGTCTTCATATTTTTACAGATGAGGAAACGGAACTAAAAGCTTATGCTATCTCCATTATTATAACAATGTTGCTCCTGACTTATTTAACTTTGATTCAAATGTATATAGTCAATGGACTTCATGTAGATAAAGAAAAGAACAATGCAACTGTACACTATTTGTTTATCCACTCAAAAGTATACTCTTTGTGAGCAGGAATTATGTCATATATCTTTGTACTCTTGTGAGTGTCTACCCGTGGTTGGAAAGAATAAATAAGACACCTGCAATACACTTTGCAGAGTGTCCAGCATGTAGTAAGAGCTAAGTAAATGCCTTTGTATTTTTTTAATTTAATATTAGCATTATTATTATTATAAATGTCTATGCATAAAAAATGCATAAGGGGTCCTCAATATCTGATTTTCATTGCATTATGCATATGGGTTAAAAATATATATTTTATGTCCTTAAAATCCCTTTCTATTTGAAAGAACATTTAAAAAATTACAGAGTTCTTATCTGCTTAGGGCACTTTAAGTAAATGAGTAAAGATGAAAGAATCCCAATTAGTTAAAAATTACCCAGCGAATTTCTTCTTAAGCATAGGAAAAGCCAACAGACCTGAGATTCATGATTCCTAAGGATAATATTTCTAATGAAAATACAAGATCTTGTATAACAAGAACTTAAGTTCACAAGAGCTGCAGTGACTGCTGGAGCTGGGATGTTGGGGTCCATACCAATGACCAAGGGCTGCAAATCCTGAAAGCAGAATGTGACTTCCTTTAGGAGACGTTACACAGAAAAAGAATATCAAAACATTAAAAGAAATGAACCACAGTCTTTTTTTTCTGTTATCAAAAGATTTTTTTTTCCTCAAATCTTCCAAGCTCTACAGCACCTTTCCCCTTGCTACTTTTGTATTATGTAATTAGCATATAATTATGTGCTCTTTCACACTGGAAAGAGCATTCTTTTATTAATGACTCTTTGAAAAGTTCCTTATTATTTATCTTTGAATGTGAGTTTGAAATCAAATGGCTTTTATGACTCTTTTTAACTTTAGAGTTCTTAAAAGAAGTAGAAGAGATGGTTAAGGATGTCACATACAGTCACAAATTTCCCACTTATAGAGTAAGAAATAGGGTTTAGGAAACAAATGTTGCATCCTCCATTCTCTCCAGATTAAATGTTTGGGGTTTTGAAGAACATGTATGTAAAATATTGATGTTCCAACAAGGGATCTCTGCTCCTTGCCTTTTCCCCATATTGGGAAAAGAATGTGGGTCAGAATAAAGTAAAAGCTTCCTGAATCTAGTACAAAGAGAGGAGAAAACAATCTGGATTTACAGTAAGTATAGTGTGGGCTCCTAATTGGCCTTCTATGAGGAGTTCAGCCAGCCCTTGATCTGTAATCCATCCTGGAAGGCTACCACTCATCTCTGCTGAGGCCAAGCAATCCTTATCACTATTTTTGGCTGACTGCTTTTTTTCTAATATTAGGCTGACTAGAGCACTCCAGATTAAATATGGACAATTATAAGAACATGTACATTATTGCAAATTTTAATCATTTTTTGAGCCATTTTGCTTCCCCCAATAATTCCACAAGGCCAACATATTTTACATGAGAGACACAAATAGCTTTGGCTGAGAACAGCTCTTCGGTTACTTTGTAATCTATTTCTGCTTAACTTCTGGACTTTCCCATTCATGGCAGGGTGCTGCCTAACCAGGGTTCCAGTGGTTGCTTGGCTCTACCTTATTCAAGATTAGTAAGTAGACAGTAATGCCAATGACAAAATAACAATCAGGTTTCTTCTCGATAATATTGTTGCTACATGTGCATGGCAGATACTATGTCTGTCCAACACTCTACTGTGGTGGCAAAATAATATTGTGCCCAGAGCTGTTTCAAGCATTTTTCTTATCTCCTATACTTTTTGCTCTTTTTCAGTGGAGACGGAAGAGTAATAATCACCTAATGACTCTGAAAAATGGTTGCTTCTTTTGTGGCAGCAAGGATAATCACCTAACTTGTTTTGTGAGCCAAACTAACGTTCATAATCGCACATCTTTTTTGCCTAGCCTTTGGGAATGCCATGATATTCCTGTAGTTGAAATCACCTAGGTAGCTCCATTTCAGAAGCAAATTTTTTTTCTTGTGGGTGGGGGAAAAAAAAAAAAAATAACAATATAGTTTGATTGTACTCAAGAAGCTCCTACTTTCAAGCCTTCTTCTATTTTCTTATATATGATGACTTTTCTTTTTTAAATGAGAATCATTGGCTCTTAGAGTGGGAAGGGATCTCAAAAGTAATTTAATCTAACCAACTGTTGTTACATAAATCCTCTCTACAATACCTTAAATGAGATCCTTAATTACACCTGTTCTCCAAGGTAAATGAGATAAAGGAAAGATAAGAATGGATAATGCCTTATCACTAAAACAAACTATAGGATCTAAATTTGGTCTTCCCTCTCATGAGTCCCCAGTCCCTCATCCATCTTGTTTCATTACATTATCAAGAATTTATGAAGCAGAGACTAAATTTTAAGCTCGGATCATTGAGAATATGGCCAAGAAGGCCAACAGGGAGTGAAAAAAAGCACTTCTAAAACAATTTACTGTAAGAATTGAGATCATATGGTCTTGACCTTTTCATTTCAATGATCCAGAAAGTTAAAGGTATTTTTAAAGGTCTACCTCATATGAACAGAACTACAAAATTTTTTATCACTAGTACTTAAGAATAAATTAAATTATCCAGTATAAAGTTATTAATGTGTACAGGTTAAAAGAGCAGGTTCTGGAATAAGACTGTGTAGTTTGAACCCTGGCTTCCTCATTAATTTGCTATATGACCTTGAAAAGTCATGTAACTTTTCGAAGCTTCAGTATACGCATCTGTAAAAAGGAGATAATAATATTATCTTCCTCACAGGGCTATTAAGAGGATTAAATGAGCTAATTCACGTAAAGCACTTTGCTCAGTATATGGCATATGTTCTAAGTGTCCAATAAATATTAGCTTCCCCATGTCCACTGAAGCAAATTAAAACATAGAATTTAGTTGAAAAGAGCTAACGATTTTATTATTATTTGTTTCAGAATCTCAAACCTTAAATGAATTTCTACAAGTGCTATTTTGGACTGACAATTAATAGTGTTATCAAAAAAAAAAGTTTTTACATTGTCAGGATATTTTTAGCAAATCAATATCTATTATATCACATGCTAACTCATTGGATAATACAATTATTCTAATAACTGATCATACTCTCTGAATTTTGGAGATGGTAAGCAAATCTTTAGAGTCAAGAATAACTCAACAAAATATAATGTCATTACTTATGCTATTTGAAACTTGGTCAATTCTGTGTATGTCTGGTCAGCCAATACACTAAAGATATTACTTGATAGAACCAAATTAATCTGGGTAAGAAATATGTCTAGAAAAAAAAATTTTAATTACTATTTTCAACCAATATCACAAATTAACTAGCATCTAGTTTTATGTTACTTGTTAACAAAATTCCTCCTTATACCATTATTGTATTCTATTCCCCAATTATCCAATTCTAATCAATAGCGTGCTTTCCTCTCAGGGCAACACACACACAAACACATAACACACTCCAGAAAAAAAACAAAAACCTTCATTTGCTAATTCTACCAAAAAAAAAAAATTCAAATTATGCCATTTTAGAATATCCATGTAGCTAATTAGAAATTCAAAGAATAGAGTTAATTTTTCTTCTCTCCCATTCCCCAGTGGTCAATCATTACATAACTAAAATACAGCATTGTTTGAAGAATATTCTTTTTGTATTGATCCTGACATTCTGAAACTTCTCTGAGTAACCCATTACAATGATTGCAAACTTTAACCATTAGAAAACTATTTAGTGATCCAGACATCAGGAAGATCAGATTACTTTCTTTCATAAAACTGGAAGGATCTTAAAGATTTTTAAAAGAGTCACACAGAAAATAAATTCTATTTCTTTCATAATCTATTTCATTTAGAGTACATCAGAAGAATGCAGACTGGAGTCATCTTCCCAACATTCAACATGCATCCTCAGACATTATTCTTAGTGTCCATGACAGAACAAATAATGTTTATTTATCAGATAACATGATAGTTGATGGCGATCCATAGAAGTGAAATAAAAGTGTACTATGAAAAAATGAATTAGGAAGAATATGGAAAAAATGTGCTAAGTAAAATTATACTCTCTCCTATCTACAACCACTTCTTAAAGATATTATTGCACTTGCCCCATGCTTTATTCATTCAGAGACATTTTACTTTCTCAGATTGGCTGTCCACTTACCCTAGTTGTTTTCACTTTATTCCCAGAGGAACAGCTCCATCCTTTCCGATCGGGAAGAACTTTACATTCCTCTCCCTCAAGACATGGTTGCATATGGCACCACCATTTTTGTTCCACTATTGAAGCTACAAGAGATATAAAAATCAGTTAAATGTTTTCTACTTGGGCCTGTTAATTCTCTGGGTGTACATTTAAAGAGGAACAAAAGACACGCATTTTTTTTTTACCACTGGGTAGACTAGGTTCTAAGACATCCTTCTGGTTTTGGCCAAAGGGAATAAATCTTTGTAGATTTCCTGACTAAAAGAAATTTTCAAGTGTATTTGTCTTCATGAAAACTAATACACTGAAAAGAAGTTATGTGACTGTGTACACACACGTACGTATATAAACATAGAGCAAAATGGGCCCCGGAACCAGTGTACAGTCAATATTTTAGAATCGATATAAAGTTTCCAAAAAATCGGCTGAAAATTAGGAAGGCATGAGTTAAAGTTAACACAATTTTGTTTTCTGTTTTGTTTTTGTTTTTAACCATGGCCAATAACCATCATCACAAGGAAAGCACCATGCTAATATAAGCATGTAACAAATAATTATTTACGCTAACATTAATTAAATAGACTCATAAAAGAATTATATTCTAATTAGATGAAATGTCAAGTAAAGAAACCAATATTTGAATGCATCTTTATCAAAATCAATATTTTATTCACAATGAAACATTCACTCATTTATATGGTACTTATTTTTTCATTCTTAAAAATCATCCATGGATTTAAAAATCTATATTATTATCATGTATTTTCATCTTTTTTTCTCAATTAATTTGTGCACAACCCCCAGGAAATCAATATTTCAAGGTATCTAAATAAGAAACACATTGACTTGTTTCTTGGAATCTTATTGTAAGGGGCTTGCATAGGGACTTGGATGCCCTTTCAAAAAACCTTAGATTTCAAAAAACTCCCAAATAACCTCATTCAACCTTTTGATCTGTACTGTGGTCCCCAGGATTGGCCCCAGTCGGCAAATTATAGTGAGGTTCCAGTTCTAAACATCCCCCGCCACACTATCATGATAAACAAAGGAAGAAGTCGCACCATCCACACAAGATGGAGCAGCCCGCGTGGTGCCTGCCACCTGCCCAGGGAAGCAGGAGCACTTGACGGTTTGTGACCGTTCTTCTATCTTGTTCTTATTACAGCATCTGTGGAGTGCCACCACCTCACAAGTTCCTGTTTTAACATGGTGAGCTGCACAAACAAAAACAAAAGATAAGACAACATTGAAAAAGTTTTGGACACTTCCCCTCCCATTTTTTTAATTAGAAGTACATTAAATATAGCTCTATAAGGGATCCACCATGCATGAAACTAGAAATACAACGATGCTAACTCCATAATGCAGATTTGATTTCTTTTCTAAATGTGGTAGGACCATCTCTGTCAGTAAAAGCTTGGTGAAGCAGGAACAATTAGTGACTAGATTAGAATGAGCTGTTAAAACAGCCTGAAATATAGAGGCAATATACAATGCCGTCAAAACCATATTTATTTGCAGATGACTTTTTTCACACTGTTTTGTTCAGCATGTTAATCAAAATATGGTAAAATCCTTTAGCCAAGGTGCCCTGCAATGTGACCCAGAATAGCTCCAGGCTCAAAGCAGTGATAAAAATTATATTCTTTTTCTGGGAGAAGAGTGTGAGAGGCAGGCAGGGAATTTTTTTTGTAAAAAGTAGAAGGCAGAGGGTGGGTGCCCACCTCCTCGGTATTCTTCTACTCAATCTCCCTGAAAATCAGCTAATTGGGTGGCTCTCGAAATTGCTGCCATTTTCTTCCAGCCAACCACAGAACTGAGAATCATCGCTTTCCATTTTGCCTGAGGGGACATTTGCCACCAAGTGGCACCAAACCCCAGCCAGACCTTGATGGATTTATATCTGGCATCCAGGTGCTTGGAGACCTAGCCCAATAAGCCATGAGGGTCCCGTGCCCACTTCATTAACTTCACAATAAGGTCACTGAGCTTTTGGAATGATTAGAAATTTTTAAACCCCACTTATCACACTATGGAAGGGTTCTTCTTCAAAGTGTTGTCTCTACTATGAAATGACAGAATAAAATGCTCATCCACCAAACATTTAAACTGCTTAAAATCAGCATTTGTTAAAAGATTATGGTTTCAATAAATTTTTAAAATATGATTAATATAAAAACAGAAATTTAAATAGAAAACTAGGAGATTTGAAGTTGTTTAATGTTATGAACATATTAAGACTCATTGTAAATGAGGTCAGCATAGCACACATTGATATTAACTTTTCTTTTGGGGATAAGAAGATTCAGTCGGCAGTCACTTAGGTTAGATGGCTGATTTAAATTTTTCTCATAAAACAGAGCAAATCACACACATTTTCCACTTCTCTCGTCCCTCCATGTGAGACCAAGAAACTCCGGTGTGGCATATAGCTTTACTACACAATCCTTAAAAGAAGTTTCAAGAGGCAGATACTATTTCTAGTTTCACAATGAGGATTTTTCTGCCATTGTAGACACAAATGGGTATGTATGTAGTCTGTGTTTGATTCAAACTCAAATTTTATGTCTATGAAAGCTCAAAAATTAAAAGACCCAAACTTCTATTCCTATCCTCCTACTCTCTGGAAAATGTTTTATTAGCTAAGAACAATTAAGTCTGTTATAAGTTGCTGAATGCTTTATCTTATATTATACAAGTCAATATACTGCTTTCTACACTGTACTTCACTTAACTGAGTAAAAACCATGCACTGGGTTTGTAACAATGAGAAAGAGAAACACAGTCCTGGCCCTGAAAGAGCTTATATTCCTGTAGGGAAAATGAAAAATAAACACCTAAATTAATTATTAAATAAGAAATTTTAGACTTTTAAACTTCTCAAAGGACATACAGCAGAATAACATGATTGAGAGTAATTAAGCAGGGAGAGAAGGCATATTTTAGCAAGAGTCTCTGGGAAGACCTCTCTGAGGAGGTAACCTAAATGATAATGATGACAAGGAAGATCTAAGAAAAGAAAAAAAAAAAAATTCCAAGCAGAAGGAGCAGCAAATTATAAGGCCCTGAGATAGAAAAAAGAATTGTGTGTTCCCAGGACAGAAAGATGGTCAAGTGGTTGGAACATAGTTGAACAATTGAGAAGTCAGGAGAAACATGTCGGAACTGTAGGCGAACTTCACAGGGGCTGGTATGCCACCGTAAGGAGATTGAGTTTTATTCTCATTTGAAGAGGAAGCATTTGGGTGAATGCGGTATTCTCATTTAAGCTTTAGAAGTTTACTCAGGCTGCTCTTTGGAGGGCAGAAACGAATCCCTTCTTGCCCTCTTCAGGGCGAGAATGGATCAGAAGAGGGCAAGAATGGATCAGAGAGACCAGTTATGAAGTGGTTGCAGGAGTCTAGCTGATAAAGGATGGGACTTAGACTAGTCTAACAGCAGCAGAACCGGGGAAAAGAGGTAGGTTAGGTATATTTCAGTGTCGAGTTAGTTTGACTTGCTAATGGATTGAATGTGGGAAGTGAGGGAAAGAGGAATCAGGGATTATTTCTAGTCTTGGCCTGAGCAACAATAAGTTCTACTTACTTGAGCCAACGCAGAATAAAAATAAGATAGAAAATGTTATTTGAAATTTATATAATTCAAGGTGTCATAGATAATCTCTTATCTTGGAATGAAATACTAATTACATCGCTTAAATTTGGTATGTCAGGACTATGGTGAAGAAAGTGCTTCTTTCTTCTTGGAATAGAAAGGAGGTAAAAATGATGACCATATGGTACAATGGAGAGAAAGATAAGGCCATACTGCACTGGGAAAAAAAGACAGCCATGTCCCTCTTCAAACCTTCAGAGAACAAGAACAGTAGGTAATATAGCCTGGCAGACTTAGCTTTCCTGCCCTGTTCTTTCTTTTTATCGCCTATGAATGAAAATGCACAGACACACAGATTGAAGTTCCCAGTGACAAATGGAATTATGAGAAAGTCTCATCTCTTTTTCTTTTTAAAACTGAAATTGTAAAGCTTTAGGGGGAGAACGTAAAGACAGGAAGATAATTAACTTTTTAAAATAGTCAGACAGCCAGATAATCTTATGCTTAAAAGAGTTTGACGACATCAAACCAAAACCAAACACATTGCCGTAGAGTTGATTCTGACTCATAGCAACTCTCTAGGGCTGAGTTGAACTGCCCCATAGGGCTTCCAAGGCTGTAATCTTTACAGAAGCAGATTGCCACATCTTTCTCCCTCGGACCAGCTGGTGGGTTCGAATCACCAACCATTCGCTTAACCACTGCACCACCGGGGCTCCTTCTTGAAGACATGGGTAAAGAGAACACAAACTGTTCATTATTTTTATATATTTGCCAGGTAAATATGCCAAGTGAAGTGAGATACCCCAAAAGAGGCAGATGAGCCTTATAACAGAATTTAATTTGCATAATCATAACAGGGGTGTGTGTGTGTGTGTGTGTGTGTGTATGTATATGTAGTTTTCTTTTTGTCTGATGTGTATCTTTGTTTCCTATTATAACCAAATTCTTGTAGACAAACCTTCATGTAAACTGCTCAGTATGTGGTATGTGTTTAATAAATGGTAAACAAGTAATTTAAGAAGGTAAAACTAATTCCTGTGGTTTTCCTTTAAAAGGTTAATGAGACTGTAGGAAATTCAAGCAGTTATTAGAATTCAGACAGATTCAGATTCAGACAGAGCACATGATAAAGTAACCTAATCAAATATTAGGGCTTTCCAGATTAACAAAATAGGCTTCACAGAAGATCAGTTGGCACCATATTAAAATGATGCAAGACCCCCAGAGAAGATTTAAAAGAAAAAGAACAAACAAATAATATTCTTCACGTCACAATTCCCGAGTCACAAATAAAAGAAGAAAAAATTGACTTTTTTTCTGACAAGGATGTGATGCATAAATACAAAGAGTTGTCTCTTACATTTTTGTGCAATGACATCAGAGACATATAATAGGTTGCGTTAAGTTCACACGAAACAGAGATACCCCATCTCTAATTGTTGTCTTCTAAGGTTGTGACCTTATGTCTCAGCGCAGCTATAATATCGTTGGCTCTATTGTGCCCCAGAGATATGGCCTGAGGAGACTGCCTCTTACATCATATCTTAATACTCTTAAATGTTTTGCAAAGCTATTATGACTGGTATATTCTGGCATGAAGTCCTGTAATGCACTTTACCGAAATCATTGTTTACAACTTTTTTTTTTTTTAACATGTTGAAAGGAATTTCCCCATAAGAAAAAAGAATCTAGATCAAATGGCATTTAGTTTGTATGTATGCCTAGGTTAAACACACACACACAAGATAAATAAAATTCAATACATATGTATTTCCGTAATATGCTCCAGTTAATTCTTTTATTCATCACCTGTGAACCAATAATCTAATACATAGATAAGGGATAAATGAGTTTCAGTAGAATAAGATTTATATAAATTATCCACCTTGAGTAGTGGGTTGCTGGCCTTAAGTTCATATGAGCACAAAATTATGAATATCTGAGTCTTTATGTAAAAATAATTCATTCACTCTAGAAAGAATTTAAGGAATAATGGTAATAGCTAACATTACGGAGCATTTATTGTGTGCTAAACATTATTTCATTTAATCATCACAGCAGCCACTGAAAAGAAAACTACAGTTATTTCCAGTTTAAAGATGAAGAAATTGAGCCAGAAATGTTAACTAGCTTACCAAAGATAAACAAGCTAGAAAAGGACAAAACTAAAAATCAGAGTCCAGGTAGTTTGCTTCTGGAAACCATGATCTTAACCACCATCCTATACTACCTGTTCTCTGGAGCTCAGATACAATTTTAGATGGTGCAGAGGAATACAGTATCAATATCTCCACACGTCATCAGTGGTAGTCTAGAAGAGACATGGACTCTGAAACTGAAATATCTGGGTCCAAGCTCAGTTTGGCCTACACCATGACCTCACAAAAACAA